>NC_057715.1:65424415-65426599 GCF_004010195.1 Chiloscyllium plagiosum | reverse complement strand
TGTGAAACTTGAAAGGGTTCAGAAAAGATTTACAAGGATGTTGCCAGGGTTGGAGGGTCTGAGCTACAAGGAGAGGCTGAACAGGCTGGGGCTGTTTTCCCTGGAGCGCCGGAGGCTGAGGGGTGACCTTATAGAGGTTTACAAAATTATGAGCGGCATAGATAGGATAAATAGACAAAGTTAGCACTGCTGCCTCACAGCGCCAGAGACCCGGGTTTAATTCCCACCTCAGGCGACCGACTGTGTGGAGTTTGCACATTCTCCCAGTGTCTGAGTGGGTTTCCTCCGGGTGCTCCGGTTTCCTCCCACAGTCCAAAGATGTGCAGGTCAGGTGAATTGGCCATGCTAAATTGCCCGTAGTGTTAGGTAAGGGATAAATGTAGGAGTATAGGTGGGTTGCGCTTCGGCGGGTCGATGTGGACTTGTTGGGCCGAAGGGCCTGTTTCCACACTGTAAGTAATCTAATTCTAATCTAATCTTTTCCCTGGGGTCAGGGAGTCCAGAACTAGAGGGCATAGGTTTAGGGTGAGAGGGGAAAGATATAAAAGAGCTGCTCCTTTGTCACGTAGCTAGTGGGGCAGGACATTAGGACACAATTTGTAGCAAAAGATCATAGTGTCATACTGTTTCCAGAGAAATTAGGAGCAGAGTAATTTACATTTAGTCTTGCCCCCGGTCAAATTAGCAGTAAGACAGCAGCTAACAATTATTAGCAAATTTTGAACATACAGACATTTTTTCACTGGAGTGCAGAAGGTTGAGAGGTGACCTCAAAGTAGTTTTAAAATCACAAAGGGCATAGATAAGCTTGGGATAAGACAGGCATCTTTTCCCTCAGGTGGGGAATTAAAGGATAGGGGACATATTTTTAAAAGTGCGAGGAGAAAGATTTTTTTTAAAAAACCATGAGGGGCAACTTTTAAAAATGAGTGTGGTTCTTGTGTGGAATGACCTTCCAGAGAAAGTGGTGGTTGTGGGTACAGTTACAATGTTTGAAAGATATTTAGATAGGTACAGGAATAAGAGATGCTTGGAGGGATATGGGCCAAGTGCAGGTAGATAGGACTATTAAGTTTGGATTATGGTCAGCATAGATTGGTTGAACCAAAGGGTCTGCTTCAGTGCTGTATAACTCTATACACTTCCAATATAAACACACTCTGAACTAAGAGTCAGAGCCTCTAATACTGAGAAATAGCACAAGGAATAAGGTTCTCCTTGCAACTTGAACATTTGAAACTTGATATACCATATCAATACAAAAGTAGAACTTTGTATGGATGTGAAACCTGCAATGCAAATGGAGCATGAAGAAACTTGACTTCCTGCCAATTTCCATTCAGATTAATAAATCAAGATTCCATCATACTTGAAAGATAGTAAGTGACAAAGAGATACCGGTCTCATCAATCCAAATTTTCTCAACAGCAGTTGAGCCCCATTTTTACTGCTGTTGATTTTTCCCCACCCAGATTTATGGGCTGCATGATGGTTCAATATTTAGCACTTCTGCCACACAGTGCCAGGAAGCCAGGTTTGATTCTAATCTTTGGCGTTTATGTGGAGTTTGGACATTGCCCCAGTGTCTGCGTAGGTTTCCTCTGGATGCTCCGGCTTCCTCCCACTGTCTAAAACCATGCAGGTTACGTGGATTGGCCATGCTAAAGTTTCCCATAGTGTCCAGGGATGTGCAGGTTACATGGATTAGCCACGCGAAACGCAGGGTTATGGGAGTGGGTCTGGGTGGGATACTCTTTGAAGAGGAGAAAGTGAGGTCTGCAGATGCTGGAGATCAGAGCAGAACCCCACTGGCCCTCACCTACCACCCCACCAATCTCCATGTCCAGCGCATCATCCGCCGTCATTTCCGCCACCTCCAAACGGACCCCACCACCAAGGATATATTTCCCTCCCCTCCCCTATCAGCATTCCGTAAAGACCACTCCCTCCGTGACTCCCTTGTCAGATCCACACCCCCCCACCAACCCAACCTCCACTCCCGGCACCCTCCCCTGCAACCGCAGGAGGTGCAAGACTTGCGCCCACACCTCCCCCCTCACCAAGGCCCCAAAGGAAACTTCCATATCCGCCACAGATTCACCTGCACCTCCACAAACATCATCTATTGCATCCTCTGCACCCGATATGGCCTCCTCTATATTGGGGAGACAGACCGCCTACTTG
>NC_057715.1:65397808-65424292 GCF_004010195.1 Chiloscyllium plagiosum | reverse complement strand
AGTCTGACCTATCACCCTCACTTTGACCTCTTTCCACCTATCACATTTCCGACGCCCCTCCCCCAAGTCCCTCCTCCCTACCTTTTATCTTAGCCTGCTGGACAAACTTTCCTCATTCCTGAAGAAGGGCTTATGCCCGAAACGTCGATTCTCCTGTTCCCTGGATGCTGCCTGACCTGGTGCGCTTTTCCAGCAACACATTTTCTACTCTTTGAAGAGTCAGCACGTACCAGATGGACTGCACAAAAGGAATTCTATGATACTATAGCCCAGAACTGAGAGGAGACAACACTCCTAAAAGACTGGACACTTTTCTCTGGGAAAGAAAGGCTGAGATTGTTGTGGGGGAAATCACCAGTCTCGGAGTCAGAATCGAGATTCAATGACAGAGTTTATTGTACAAAGAAACCGGAGCGCCAGGGAGAGAGAATTAGACGTCTGGCAGCACGACTGTCAGCTGCGAGGCTTCTCTCACCCTAGGAGCATGTTGCAATATTTTATACATATATTTCATGGTGTAATGGTCCAGATATTGAGTCTTTGTTTGTGCAGTATGGTTTGTTACAGAAAACACTAGAGTCATTGTCAGTTTCAGTTTCAGAGGAATGTTCAGTCTGTGTGGGTGTCTGTGTGCGCGTCTGTGTGTATCTGTGTCCGTGTGCATGTGAGAATGTGTGCGTGTGTGGGAGTGTCTGTGTGTGTGTAGTGCAATGGTGATCACACTGCAAATTTTTGCTATAAATGCTGTGTTACGATCGAGCCCTCCACAATCACCTGATGAAGGAGCGTCGCTCCGAAAGCTAGTGTGCTTCCGATTAAACCTGTTGGATTATAACCTGGTGTTGTGTGATTTTTAACTTTGTACACCCCAGTCCAACACCAGCATCTCCGAATCATTGTCAGTTCCAGCAGCTATGCTGAAATCCATTGCTGCAGTAATTGGTCGTTATCATTCTGAGAAGAAAGATTGTTTACCGTAACTGCAAATCTAAGGTATTAACACTTGTATACAAGTAGTCTCAGGTAGTTAACATTTCTATTGAAGGTGGTGGCAGTAGATATTACTGATGTATATTCTCTCCCCCACTCGCCTTAAACTAATTATCTATGTTCTGCGTCTATTGTGCTGGTATCCTGTTGACCTTAGGCAGTACTTTGCTGTATTTTTCCATGCAATGGCTCAGTGGCCATCTAGTTTGTGTGTGCCCCATGTCAGCATGCCCTGTGTCAACTCCCACTTCAAACTCGAGAAAAACATGTAAAAATTAACTAGGATTTAAAATGAGATTATCACTAATAAATCCAAACAAAATAAAACTGACAAGAAGCCTTTCTCAGAGATGGTGGACTTGGCTGACATGGAATTGTCAAAGGGCAAAGATGCAATTCAAGGACAGATAGCCAAGTGAAGGTGAAAGAAAAAAGTATTTGTTTTGAGTTGGCAAGATGAATGAAATGTGGAAAGACACAGCCACCAGCAGAGACTGAATAACCCATTCCATGCTGTAAATGGTATTTAAACCTTTAAAGGGGTAAGTTCCTGCAGCAAATATTCTTCCCTACAATGCCAGGTACAATCTGATGAAGTTATCTTACCACAATATTACTATCATTGGCGCCCCCATTATCAACATCCCAAGAGCTAACACTGGAACTGAACTGAATTCGCATAAAAAGCCATGGCTACCAGAGCAGATCAGAGGCTAGAATTTTGTGGTGAGCAACTCCATTCCTAAATCCAAAGCCTGTCCATGATCCACAAGCACAAGTCAAGTGAGACGGAATTTCCCTCGTTTGCCTGGATGACTGCAATTACCAACAACACTCAAATGACATCTCGGATGATGCAGCCATCTTGTTTGACACCACAGCCACACCTTAAACATTCACTTCCTCCATCACCAATGTACAGTGGTGGCAATGTGCCCCACTTACAACATGGACGGCTGTAATTTACAAAGGTTGCTTCAATATAATCTTTCAAACTCACAAACTCTACAGTCCAGAAGCACAACAGCAGAAGATACACAGGAACACCACCATCTGCAAGTTCCACTCAAAGCTACACATAGTCTTGACTTGGAACTTATCAGCCTTCCTTCACGGTCACTGGATCAAGGTCCTGGAGCTCCCTATCTAACATTATAGGTGCACATACACAGACTGCAGTAGCTCAAGAAGGCAGCTCACCACCAGCACCTTGCAAGGGCAATGAGCAATAAATGCTGGCCCAGCTAGAGACACCCACATTCACTGAAAAAGAAATGTGGCACAGGCCATTTGGCCCATCAGGTTCACAGCAACCCTTGCAGAGCATCACACCCAGACTCAACTCTCTACCCAGACTCATCTCTCTACCCTCTTCCTGTAACCCTGCATTTCCCATAATCCACCCAGCCTACACATCCCTGAACACTATGGGCAATTTAGCATGGCCAACCCACCTAATCTGTACATCTTTGGACTGTGGGAGGAAACTGGAGCACGTGGAGGAAACCCACGCAGACACGGGGAGAATGTACAAACTCCACAGAGACACTCACCCCAAACTTTCTTTTTTAAAAATGTCTTGAAGAAATCCTATCTGGGCATCCTTGCTTGCAACGTATAAGATAGACAACATTGGCTGAGTCACATTGTACTTTGCTCAAAAACTGCATGCATTCATGTAAAACTCCATTATCTCACTTTTTAGATTAGAATCAATCTAAACATCATGGCATAGCCAGAGAAAGCAGGGGACTAACACCTTCAACATAATATCTAGCTATCACCATTGTTAACAGCTAACCTGAGAATGCAACTTTTTTAAAAAAAGGTTTTGTGATTTACACATGAAAGAAGTGAAACTATCATGGTATTCTAACAGATGAAAGGCTTAACAGACCATCAATTTTTCAATGTATAATTTCAGTTACATCACACTGTAAATTTTTGCTATAAATTCTGTGTGTTAGGATTGAGCCCTCCACAATCACCTGATGAAGGAGCGACGCTCCGAAAGCTAGTGTGCTTCCAATTAAACCTGTTGGACTATAACCTGGTGTTGTGTGATTTTTAACTTTGTACACCCCAGTCCAACACCGGCATCTCTAAATCTTAAATCAACATGGTATCAAGTCAAACAGGAGCAGGGAAACCTCTTGCTGAATAAACCTACCACTGCAGCTTCCTCCCCTCCGCCAGCTGATGAATTAGTATCCCACTTTGTTGAATGACATACTGAGGGTAGCAAGGGCAGAGAATGTATCTAACGTGGGCACCATCGTGAGGGGCTCAGTACTGAAGAAACCAGAAAGGATTTTCCTGCTGGACTGGAGCTGTGGCAGATGTTGAGAAGGTAAAGCTCAGGACATCATAGTCTTACCAGACGACAGGAATGCTCTCTCATTAGAGAGACAATTGTTGGTTGTTTAATTGGAGAGAGCTCCAGGACCTTGTTCCAGTGGCTGTAAAGGAATGGTGATAAGTTCCAAGTCAAGACTGTGTATAACTTAGAGTGGAACTTGCAGATGGTGGTGTTCCTGTGTATCATCTGCTATTGTGCTTCAGGACTGTAAAGTTTGAGAGTTTGAAAGATGAGACTCAAGCAACCCTTGTAAATTACAGCAGTACATATTGTAGATGGGACACACTGCCACCACTATATATTGGTGATAGAGGATGTGAACGTTCAGGCAAGGGGTAATTTGAAAATGAGAGTCTTTCATGGTAACCTCAGCCAGCGCTGAATTGAAGCCATGCTACTGGTATCACTCTGCATTGCAAACCAGCCATCCAGCCAACTGAGCTAACTGACCCTAAATGTGATGAGAACACTAAGAAGGGAACAAAAATAACATGAACTTGTTCTCAATATCCCTTAGGCAGACAGCTCTGTTTAGCATGTATCCTATGTTATAGCTCCTCTAAGCGTGCATTCATTCCTAGTCATGTCAATGCTGTGAGATCTTTTAGGCTGACTGGAGAAAGCAGAACATGAACCTATTGTTTAACATCTTATGGGTGGCACGATGGCTCAGTGGTTAGCACTGCTGCCTCACAGTAACAGGGTCCCAGGTTTGATTCCAGCCTTGGGCAACTGTCTGTGTGGATTTGCACATTCTCCCAGTGTCTGCGTGGGTTTCCTCCGGGTGCTCCGGTTTCCTCCCACAATCCAAAGATGTGCAGGTCAGGTGAATTGGCCATGTCAAATTGCCCGTAGTGTTAGGTACATTAGTCAGAGGGAGATGGGTTTGGGTGGGTTACATTTCGGAGGGTCAGTGTGGACTGGTAGGGCCGAAGGACCGGTTTCCACACTGTAGGGAATCTAATCTTATCCAAAAGCACCTCTGAAAGCAGGGCCAAATTGCACAGTTTTGGTGTAACTTTACAAAATTCTGAAGTAACTGCAGCAGGATTTAGAGTCAGATGTACAGCATGGAAACAGACCCTTTGGTCCAACCCGTCCATGCTGACCAGATATCCCAAGGTAAAAACAAGGACTGCAGATGCTGGAAACCAGATTCGAGATTAGAGTGGTGCTGGAAAAACACAGCAGTTCAGGCAGCATCTGAGGAGCAGGAAAATCAATGTTTTGGGCAAAAGCCCTTCATCAGGGTTTCCTGATGAAGGGCTTTTGCCTGAAACACCGATTTTTCCTGCTCCTCAGATGCTGCCTGAACTGCTGTGCTTTTCCAGCACCACTCTAATCTAGGACCAGATATCCCAACGCAATCTAGTCCCACCTGCCAACACCCGGCTCATACCCCTCCAAATTTCTTTGCTGTTTCATCTCAAATCCATTGTTATCAAAGATAACATGACATTACATTTTGATCTGCTTGCTGTACGTCTGTTAATTTGCTTCTGAACAGTCACTGGAACCAAAACGTTAACTCTGCTTTCGCTCCACAGATGCTGCCAGACTTGCTGATTTTTCAATAACTTTTGTTTTGCTACAATGTACTAACTTTACCATCTAGCTTTGTATCATCAATTTGCACAGTTCATTCAGTCTCCTTATCCATGTCATTGACATAGATTTGGGGGCCGAGATCCATTGTTTTGCTAAACATTCAACCTGAGCCACGGTGTAATTGAGTAGAGAGCTGGTACCTTCTGGGAATTGGGATATACAAAACAGGAGGGGGTAAAAAAAAGGACTAAAGACAAAAGAAGGATTAATTAGAGTAAGTGTGGCTGAGCCAAAGCTGCAAGCCTTTGGAACGATTGGAGTGAGTTAAATAGCATGGTTAAACTGCACAAAACTATCACACCCAAACCAAATGTTGACAATTGTGTAGAACAAAAGTAGTAATGATAAAGAACCTTCTTCCTGTTGCTTGCCTAAATACAAATTCGAACAATGGCAATTGCTTATGGTTTGTGAAATGGACTGATGCCAAGTGAAACCACTGTTAAAACATGATCAAGTGCATAGTACACAAATCTGATAAGAATAAGGTAATAAAATAGGTGACTGAGTAATTTCTGTTGTAACTTTAATTCTCCAAAATAAAAAAGGTCTTTTCTATGTAGTGATTCACGATTGTAGAAAAACTACACAACAAATAGAGGCCATTTGGTCCATTGTGTCTATACCAGCTGAACAAATTAGCCATCTATTCTTAACCCACTTCCCAGCACAAGTATATCATCTTGTAGGTTAGACAGTTTCAGGTGAATATTCAGATTCCTTTTAAATGAGTTGACAGTTTTCACCTTACCACCAACAAGGCAGTAAATTCCATACATTCACCATCCAATGGGTGAACAAAAAAAAAGTGTTCCCTTGTTCTCTCTAACCATTCTATCAATTATTTTAAAATCGCACCCTATTGTGGTTGACATCTCTGATTATGGAAATAGGTCTTCCCTGCTCACTCTATCCAAGTTTCTTACTATTTTGTACACTTCGATTAAGTCACCTCTCCTTCTCCTATGTCCTTAAGGAAACATAGCTTATCCAATCATTCCACATAGTTGCAAGTTTCAAGCCCTCGTAACCTCCTTGTAAATTTTCTCTGTACTGACTCTCGAATAATTATGCCCTCCTTTGATTTGACTACCAAAACTAGATACAAAACTTCAGCTGTAGCAGTTTTTTATCGTTCCAGCACTAAGTTGTTGCTTTTGTATTCAACACTTCACCTACTGAAGGATGATATCGCATAGGCCTTATTTACCAGTTTAATTACTGGTCCCATATGCCTCAGAGAACCATGGACATGAACTCAATGATCTCTTACTTCCTCTACCCCTCAAAATACCCTCCCTGCTTTACGTGCTCCCCACCAAATGCAGAACCTCGCACTTCTCTGGATTGATTTCTATTTGTCATTTTTCTGCGCACTCTGCCAGACCATCAATATTATCCTGTATTTGAGAGCCACCCTCTTCAACACTAACTATTTTGTCAATTTTAATATTGTCCACAAATTTCCAATCATGGCTCCCACATTTAAGTCTAAGTCATTAATATATTGCACAAACAACAAGGGTCTCAACACTGAGTTCTGTGGTACACCACTGGAAACCATTTTCCATTCACACAAACCTCTGTCAACACAATCAATTTAGAATACAATTCATCACATTCTCCTGTATCCCATAGGCTTCAATTTTTTCCGAGCATTAGGCAAACTTCATAGATTCCCTACAGTGTGAAGCAGGCTACTCAGCCCATCAAGCTCACACTAACCCTCCAAAAGACCATCCCACCTATACTTCTTCCCCCACAAACCTATCCGTGTAACCCTGCATTTTCCATGGCAACCCACCTCGCCTGCATATCCCTGGACACTACAGTCAATTTCCCATGGCCAATTCACCTAACTTGCACATCTTTGGGCTGTGGGAGTAAACCGGTGCAGGCACAAGAAGAATGTGCAAATTCCAGATGGACAGTCACTCGAGGCTGGAATTCAACATAGGTCCCTGGCGTTGTGGGGCAGCAGTGCTAACCACTGAGCCACCATGCTGCCCTACAGCTTAAATGTTTAACAGACTACATAAAATATAATGTTATTTCAAGCATGAAGTGCGACACTGTCACAAGACAAAACATATGTACTTTATATTCTCCCTCTCTGTTCACATCATACCCCAGGATCTGCTGGAGGTAAATGATCTCCTGTGATTGAATAGTAAATTATTATGTTCCCAAGAGGTATTTCTCATAGTTTTGAGTGTAAACCATATTAAATTGAAGAATAGTTTAAAGGGGAATAAAAGTGCAGAAGTCATTTTCTAGACATACTGTACAAAATGTCTCTTCAGAACAGTATTTCCAGCCACAAGTCAAAATGATACAGCCAGTGCGTGAATGGAGAGTTAATGTGTTTCTCACTTTTAGCCTAACAGCAACATGAAAAGGAGAGCCTCATGGTCCCAATTTAAAGCTTGTGAGCACCTCGAGAGGTTAAGCTTCGAAGAATGTAGCATGCAGGCACACTGGTGTGTGGACATTCATGGCATGGCATTTGAGAATCAAACTCCAATCCGTTGACAAAATTCTCACTTTGGATGCCAGAGGCTAAATGGTACAGACTAATGGAAGAAACTCTGACAAAAGAGTTGGAATGGAGCCCAATGGTAGCTTGGTTTAAGTCCATCATCCATGCAGCAACCACTGTAACCAAGCCAATGCCAGACCTGGCACTTGTTTTTGAATCAATTCACAGGATGAGAGCATAATCACAGTTAAGAATCAACCATATTACTGTGGGTCTCAAGTCACATGTCAGCCAGACAGATAAGGATAGCAGATTTCTTTCCCTAAAGGATTTTAGTGAACCAGATGGGCTTTTACAGCAATTAACAGTGGCTTACATGGTTGCCACTGGCTACTATCTATTTCCAGATTTTTATTCAATTTAACCTTCACCATTTCCTATGATGGGATTTGAACCTATATCCTCAGAGCAATAGCATGGGATTCAGGATTACTAGCCCAGTGACATTATCACTAAACAACTGCTTCTCTGTGAAGCCAGCCAGACAGGCATGGAAGAGGACCACGATATATTTGGGAAGTCCAGGATCTTCGGAATATTTGAGTAGTTCGCACCCTGGAGAGGACATCTCCTTAAGTGACTACAAATTAACAAATTCTTCACTCATGAGACCTTAATTTAAGATAACTAAGTTCAAGACACCATGGTAAAAAGAACCACATGTTATCTTTGAACAATTGTGTTAACCAGGAATGGCATGTTTCCAGCCTCCAACACAGTGTTGAGAACAGCAGAATTTATGAGGTACTTATGCATTAAAGTGTTTCTATTTTGCCTTGCATTAAAAAGTACGGCCAAGAACTGGGTAGCAGAGAGTTGAAAAGATGGTGAAAACATAGCAAACTTACAGGCACATTAGATTTAGTAGTCACTGAGACTGAGGCCCAAGTCAAATGCAAGTTTCCATTATTTGATGCAAAAAAAAAAGGACATTTGTTCTTACAGAGCACTGATTCGGATTTGGTGACAGAGCCCAAATAATTGATGCTGTGACAATCACAGGAAAATAATCTTCTCTATTAGTCACCATGCAAAATGCTGATGAGAATGCCTTCTCTGTTTGAAGAGATAGGACTTGTAAACATTTAAGGTCAAGAAATCACCAGAGACTGCCTTACTGTTGGAAGCCATTTTAGGGATACTCCGAAAATTCACAGAAATGATTTTCAAATGATTTTGGAAGACCCATCTTAGTATGACAGGGACAGTAGAACATTCTAAAAAGACAGAGGGAGTTTGAGATTTAATATACAAGGCTACGTATCTGCCAAGAGTGGCCTAACTCACAAATATTGATACCAAGCATTTTTAGTTACTTATTTAGTTAAAAGTACTTTTTGCATTATAAGTTTATGTTAATTTAAAAGTCTTAAAATGTAAAACTCTTGTGCATTCTTGAACAATCATAACACTAGGAACAATTCATTAGTTTTATTGACAGATCAACTGATTTTTTCCTAAACTGGGAAAGCTTTGGGATAGGCTGCTGCTCAAACTTTCCATCACGAGTCCTCCTGAGAAAGGCTGAAAAACCTGGAATAAATCCAATTACAAAAGTCAGAACTAGGAGACATTAGAACCATTTAGTTGCAGGAATTACTATACCTTCTCCATTTAGCTAGCATAAGTTACCATCTTCTCTCCAATATCTCACACTGACTCCCCTCTGCTCCTGTACCAATCTCCCGAGGTCCAAACTCTACCATACTCTCCATCACCTGAAAAATCTTCCCTCACATGCACGTCTTAACACTTAACACCATTATCTCTGCATGGCCTGAACACTGCCTACTCACTTTAGAATCATGGATATGTACAGCATGGAAACAGGCCCCAAGGTCCAACTTGTCTTGCCAACCAGATATCCTAAAATTAATGTAGTCCCGCTTTCCAATATTTGTCCCATACCCCTATACTTGCTTAGGACACATCCACATTGCATATATGCGGCAAGTTCTATAGCTAATAAAAAGGTCAATAAAACAAGCAATAATCCCCCTTAATAAGCAATTTTCCCGTCCAACAGGAATCTCGCCTCAATTCCCAGAATTTAGTTTAAAAAATGTAGCACGTTGTTCCCAATAACAATGAACTTTTCACATGATTCTGCCCTACTGCTACCATAGTACAGGCCCCAATATGATTCCTTCCTTTGCCCAGTGTGCTTGGGTTATTTTGAGAGATAAGCATTTATATTTTAAAATGACAAACCAGGTGCATTAACCACTTTCACATCTTTTCTTCATCTAAATGAAATGACTTAGATTTGGATGTGCAAAGCACAATTTCAAAAATTTGCTGATGACACCAAACTTGGAACAATTATGAACTTTGGTAAGGATATTAATAAAGTGCAAAGGACAAACAGGCAAGTGGACATGCGGGAGATATCATTTTAGACATTAAAGTGTGAACAGATACATTTTTCTGGAGGAATGAGAGGAACCAATGTAAACCAAACAGTACAACTATAACAGGCATGGAGGAGCAGAGGAAGATGGATTGAAGGTAGCAGGGCAGACTTAGAACATGGTTGAACAAAGCAGACAGAATCCAGGGCTCTATGAAAAGGTGAATATTGTTTAGGAAATCAGCTATCCTGAGCCAATTTAGCCTACATCTGACTCTAAATGCACAGTGTGGCTAAGTGTGCTCTCTAAAATGGTCTTCTCAGTATGATACAAAGTGCGACAGAAAAGTTGAAAATAAATCAACAAATAAATACAGTAAGTAAAATTAGATGGATCACCTCACATTGATGGGCAACAAAAAGGACCAATTTCATTCAGTCAACCCTGTATAATCTTCCCAATTGGGTGCTCATGCAAAAATTTGGAAGGTGGGCCCCACAGATTAATCATGTGACAGACTGGCAAAAATCATACCTTACAATGTCCCCAGTTATGTCCTGTCCCACTGACAGGTCACACCCATCAGAGATGGCAGCCCAGTGGTGTACAGTTTGGAACAAGTTGCCTTGGAAGTGTCAAGTCTTCAATGAATGCATGAGGAGGTGCTAATGGGGGAGTGAGGAAGTATTAGGAGTGATGGAGGAGTGGACCAGGGGGTCACAGAAGGAACAGCTCCTGTGGAATGTTGACTGGGGCAGGGAGGAACTGTTTGGTGATGGCATCCTCACAGAGGCTGATCCTTTGAAGCTGAAGACTGTTGTGGTGGAAAGTGAGGACAAGGGAAACACTAGCATCACCCTGGGAAGGAGGAGAAGGGGTGTGCATAGAAGTCCATGGCAGATAAAGTTGAACAGGGAGTATTTATTGTGGATCCCCTCAGCTAAATTCATGTTAGATTAATGGTTCAAGGTCTATGATTTTAATTCAGGGCAGTATTGCAGGAGTTCCTCAGGATAGTGTCTGAGGCCCAACCAACTTCAGCTACTTATGATGGAGTGCAAGTCATTGATTAAGTCAGAAGTGAGGGTTTTTTATAGTATGCAGTTGGGTTTGTGTTGCCCCTTTAAGAAAGTGAGTCAAGTGACCTGGAGGCAGGGGTAGGGGAAGAATCTAACATGAAATTAGCTGAGAGGATCCACAATAAATATTCTGTTCAACTTTACCCACCATGCTGTTCTATTTATGGTTATGGTGAACCACAAACTGCTGGCAGTTGCAGAGTTCAGTATCAACTTGAAACTTCTCGGATGCTGAAGCAGTCTGTATTCATATGCAGCAAAACCTCGACAATATCCAGGCTTTAGTAGAATGGTGAACCCAGTGTGGCTTACAAGATCATGCCTTGAATGGACGACTTCATCTGACTAAATAAAAACTGAAAAAAAACTACAGATGCTGTAAATCAGAACCAAAACCATAAATGGCTGGAAAAGCTCAGCAGGTCTGGTTGCATCTGTGGACAGAAATCAGAGTTAATCTTTCAGGTCCAGTGACCCTTCCTCAGAACAGAGCTCTCGACCCAAAACATTAACTGATTTTTCTCCACAAATGCTGCCAGACCTGCCAAGTGCTTGCAGCAATATTGGTTTTTATCTTTTGGTTTAAGCTGACCTACCATTCAGTTTATTGTCCAAACTGATGCTGAATGACTTTGTCACAAGACGACCTGTAATTAAGCTTCTAAAGCATGGAAGCCCAGGATTGTACAAATTATTCAAAAGTTCAATTTGGTTTACTTGGATTTTTATATTAAAATCAGTCCATTACATTGTTTATTCTATGAAATATTAACCAATCACAAAATGTACTAATTGTCACATTGGAATTGGTAAAAGAAAATGTCTTGATTTGTGAAGAAGACAGAGATCTTTTATGCTCTGTTTATCAGAGTTTGCTAGCTGCAACCATCACTTTGACATTAATGTTTACAATCCCTCTACATATCCATATCGGAGTACAATAATATCCGGGCTCTTCATCCCATCCAATATGTGGAGGTGCCAGTGTTGGACAAAATTAAAACAAAATTTTAAAAAAAAATCACAAGACCAGGTTGTAAGCCAACAGGTTTATTTGGAAGTACAAGTTTTTCGAGCACTGCTCCATCATCTGGGAGGTAGTGGGGCACTCCTGACTCAGTGTCCCTCCAAAAACTAGTGCTTCCAAATAAACCTGTTGGACCGTAACCTGGTGTTTTGTGATTTTTTTAAAACTTATCCTATTCAATACCGCACTCTTGATTTTCGGAAGAATTTCTAAGTTAATGGAAGAGCTGGCAGTATGGTTGGTGCCCTCACTGCTGATGCCATCCTGATTTCCCTCGATGTCTGGATTACTGTGACAGATCCTGTTGCATTTTCTAAGATTCCCTGTTCATCTATTTACCTTCCTGTAACTAAAGTCATTTATTTCTTTAATTTCCCACAATAGTGCAACCTTTTGTGTCATGGGAATAGTCCTTCTGTCATTTAGCCACCATTGGCTTTCCACTTCAGCACTTGCAATATTTATTTTCCAGCTCTTTTGTTTGGATCGTTCCCCTCCCTCATGCTCTGCACATTCTAAAAGTGCTGTTAACATCTTCCATTCCTAAGACCGACACCCCAAATCTCATATTTTGTTATACTGAGAAATGAACAGTTGCCACCTTTACTGCAGGGTGATGCTAACATTATCACTTCAGATTTCCAACATAAATATATTATTTTTTGTAGTTAAACAAGTGTTCTCCCTGAATCCATAGTCTAGAACTTCAAAAGATCAATTCTAATGGTGATCATGGTGTTATATTAAAAAACAAAATTAAGCATTCTTATGGTAAAACAATCCAAAGCCTCCTTTTCAAAATACACTCAGTGCTGTAGCGTTTCTTATAGAATTTTGGGATGCTAAGGTTTCAAAAACATTCACTTCATTTGCATGCAACTGTTCCCTTTGCAAATTTCCTGGAATAGAATTCACTTTGGCTTACCTGAGGAGAAGTTATATTTAAACGAAAACAAAACAGGTAGATTTATGGATAGCTAATGGAAACTGAGTATGCAATTTAACCTGCTTACATGGGGATCCTCAGTTAACATTAAAAGGGATCAACAATGTAACAGGGAGGTAATGTACTGAATTAAATCACACGGTAAATATGCGCCTTCCTACCGTGATGTCAGCTTCTGATATTGCAGACTTACCAATTTTAGCTAAGGACGCCAATAAGATCCAGAGGGTGATCTCAAAGGGAATCTGCACATGGTAATAATCCAGAGAAAACACACTGAGACGTTCTTCCTGATTTGTAAAACTTCTGGAAAGGTGAATTTTGGAAGAATCTGGATGCCGGTTACCACCTTCTACTTCCTGACCATAGAGAGTCGATTCGTTTCTAAAAGTGGCCTCAGTATTGTTTAAAAGGGTAACAAGCAAAATAAAATATCCAGGTAGAGACAAACGGCAAAGCCCCCGGATAGCCCGGGAGCCACCACCGGCCATAGCCATAGTAACTGTTTAAAAAAACCACTGCTTTATCACATCGTATCAGGCCAGTTACTGCACATTATTTTACCAAGGGTTCTGAGCTTCAGAGTCAGTACACGATCTGATCAAACCTTCTGGGCCTCACACAAGCTGTTTTGATCTGCTGAACCGGTTCAACAGGTGGAACAACTTGCACCGACCAATGAACGTGTTCACCGGTGACTTCCCAGCTCCAATGATACCTGATCGTCCCAGACTGTGTGTACCAGCAAAATCAAGTTCTGTCTGGAACATACAGCAACCTCAATCTGGGCGATGCAGAACCAATTAACAATCTTTGTTATTGCATCCCTGCCGGGGAAGATCTTGCATACCACTCCCTTAATTACCTTGAATAAGTTTCAACTTGGATGACTCAGTTTCGCCCTCAGGTATTCCTCAAATAGCTTGTGGCGGCAGAAACTGCTCCTGGGAAAGTAAATGCTCGTAAGAGTATGCAGAAATCTTGATAAAGAACTAGTTTACTGTGCCCATTCATAATTATGATATTTATCTGTTTTGGCATTGCTAGTACTCCAGTTTCAACAATGCAACTTCAAGAATGTGATTAGGGTCCTAGAATTATACAGCATGGAAACAGGCCCTTTGGTCCAACTTGTCCATGTCAACCAGATATCCTAAATTAATCTAGTCCCATTTGCCAGCATTTTGTCCATATCCCTCCAAACCCTTCCTATTCATGTACCCATTGGTAATGTAGTCATTTAAATAACACGGTAATAAACGCCTTCCTACTGTGGCGTAAGGTTCTGATGTCGCAGACTTACCAAAATGTTGCCTTTTATATGTTGTAATTGTACTAGTCTCCATCACTTCCTCCGGCACCTCATTCCATACACACACCATCCTCTGCATGAAAGTGTTGCCCTTAGGTGCCTTTTAAATCTTTTCCCCCCTCACCTTAAACCTAAGCCATCTAGTTTTGGACTCCTCTGCACCAGGAAAAGACCTTGACTATTCACTCTATCCATGCTCCCCATGATTTTACAAAGCTCTATTAAGTCACCCCTCAGCCTCCAACGCTCCAGGGAAAACAGCCCGAGCTATTCAGCCTCTCTCTATAAGCTGAAATCCTCCAACCCTGGCAACATCCTTGTAAATCTTTTCTGAACCCTTTCAGGTTTCACAACATCCTTCCTGTAGCAGGGAGACCAGAATTAGTTATTTTTTAATATAAAGAATGTAAAAGTCTGAAATTAAAAGAAGAACAGATAGTACTGAAGAAGCTCTACAAGTCTGGTACCATCTGTGAGTTAATGTTTGGATTCCAAAGATCTTTCTTCTCTCTCTATAGATGCTGTCAGATGTGCTGAGTTTCTCCAGCATTTTCTATTTTATGTCCAATTTTTGTTTTTATAGAGAAGCCTGGACTTCAATAAAAACTGGAGGTCTGATTCTTTTGAGGAGGATTTTAGGTGTGAAAATTGTGTTTCTACCATGAAATCTGCAAGCAATGTTGTGATTATTATGTTTTGAAATGGCAACAGGATTGCAGAATTATTAATGCAGAAACTGATCGAGACAATTGCAAGTTTTATGTCTTTTGCTTCAACACGTGGCTTCTGGCGTAGACTGAACACTCTAATTTGAAAGTTGCTATCGTGTGTATAATGCTCCAATGTTAGCTTTGTATCTTTTAATTCCTGTATCTGTTTGGCCTGTCAATACTTCTCAAATCTTACACTAATTATTTGCAATCTTATCTGAATGGGTTGATGAGGCCTCTTCTGGATTACTGGATCCAGTTCTGGTCACTCTGTTATACAGCCATAGCATCATAGAGATGTACAGCATGGAAACAGACCCTTTGGTCCAACCCGTCCATGCTGACCAGATATCCCAACCCAATGGAGACCATTCAGAAAAGAGTTGCCAAGATGTTGCCAGGAATGGAGGGTTTAATTATAAGGAGAAACTGGATAGGGGGGGAATTTCTTTTTAACTGGACCAGAGGAGGTTGAGGGGTGACCTTACAAAGGTCTATAAAATTGTGAGGGAAATGGATAAGGTGAACGGCAGGTGTGATTTCCCAAAGGTAGGATATTTCAAGACATTTTTAAGGTGAGGAGAAAGATTTAAAAAAGACATGGGGGCAACATTTTTACACATACAGTGGTCCATGTATGGAATGAACTTCCAGAGGAAGTGGTGGATATGGGTACAGTAACAACAAGTCCAAAGATGTGCAGGTTAGGTGAATTGGCCATGCTAAATTGCCCGTAATGTTCAGGGATATGTAGATTAGGTACATTAGTCAGAGGAAATGTAAAGTAATACAGTAGAGGAATGGGTAGGAAATCTTTGGTGGGTTGGTGTGGATTTGTAGGGATTCTATGATTCTATGATTTAAAAGACATTTGGATAAGTACATGAATAAGAAATGTTTTGGGGGGATATTGTCCAAGCACAGACAGGTCAGATTAGTTTAGTTTGGGATTATGATCGGCATGGACTGGCTATCTGAAGGGACTGTTCCATCTGAATTAATCTCTTTGACTATCTTTAATTTTACAGATTAATGATACAACTTTGATTCCAGTCTTGTATGAGAAGCAACTGGTTCAGTTACTACTGATTATAGTAAAATGCTTGGGTTCAAGCCTCACATTGGTTGAGAAAGGTTCACATTGATTGACTCATCATTTTCTGATTGCACCTTGACCAGGAAGCAATTCCACCATTCCCTCTGACTAATGCACCTAACACTATGGGCAATTTAGCATGGCCAATCCACCTGACCTGCACATCTTTGGACTGTGGGAGGAAACTGGAGCACCCGGAGGAAACCAACGCAGACACGGGGAGAATGTGCAAACTCCACACAGACAGTCTCCCGAGGCTGGAATCGAACCTGGGACCCTGGTGCTGTGAGGCATCAGTGCTAACCACTGACCCACCTTGTCGCCCACTTTAGATGATGAAGTATGTTGCCAAACCACAGAAATGGCCCCACGCGGTAAGAGGCATGGTTGTTGTGAAGTCAAAGCAACCTTGGAGTCTGAGATGGACACAACACCTTTACCACCTGAAGAAGAGAATGAACTTCTTCCTCAATTCTCAGGGCACAAGAGGCAAGCTACAGTCCAGTACTGCTGCCCGTATCTGAGGCTGATTCATTGGAAGTGGACCCCATGTGAAAACACTCCAGGAGAAGCTACAAGAGAAAAGAACAGGCCTACATAGCGGACTTAGAGGGGGAGAGACGCCTCACCTGGATGACCATGACACTGGCCCCTCAGAACCTCTGATACTCCTGTTTATATCTGTCAGGCAGGGCTCCCTGATTGGGGTTGTTAATCTGGTCCAATCAGGGAGCCCCAGCTGATAGATATAAACAAGAGTATCAGATGTTCTATTCACACTGAGAGCTGACTCTGAGGGAGATGGATCAGTGTACAAATAAAGGGTGGCTTGACAATGGGATACCAGTCTCTGTGGGTTATTTACTTGCCACTATTGAAATGTTTTAGTTATGCCATCTTGCTAAATAATACGCAGAGACAGTGACATAAACTATTAGAACATAGAATTTCACAGTGAAGTACAGGCCCTTCGGCCCTCGATGTTGCGCCGACCTGTGAAATTAATCTGATGCCCATCTAACCGACACCATTCCGTTATAATTCATATGAATGCCCATTTAAATGCCATTAACATCGACAAGTCTACTACTATTGCAGCCAGGCCATTCCACGCCCCTACTACTCTCTGAGTAAAGAATCTACCTCTGACATCTGTCCTATATGTATCACCCTGAAAATGTGTTGCTGGAAAAGCGCAGCAGGTCAGGCAGCATCCAGGGAACAGGAGAATCGATGTTTCGGGCATAAGAGGATTCCTGAAGAAGGGCTTATGCCTGAAACGTCGATTCTCCTGTTCCTTGGATGCTGCCTGACCTGCTGCGCTTTTCCAGCAACACATTTTCAGCTCTGATCTCCAGCATCTGCAGACCTCACTTTCTCCTATATGTATCACCCCTCAATTTAAAGCTATGTCCCCTTGTGTTAGCCTTCACCATCCGAGGAAAAAGGCTCTCACTGTCACCCTATCTACAAAAAACAAAGAAAATTTACAGCCCAGGAATAGGCCCTTCGGCCTCCACGCTAGAACAGATCCAAATTTACTGTCTAAACCTGTCAGTCAATTCCTAAGCATCTGTATCCCTCTACTCCCCATCTACTCATGCATTTATCCAGACGCATCTTAAATGAATCTACCGTGCCTGCCTCTACCACCTCTGCTGGCAACGTGTTCCAAATGCCCACCACCCTCTGTGTGAAGTACTTGCCGCGTGTATCCCCCTTAAAATTTCCACTTCTCACCTTTGAAGCATGACCTCTCGTTATTGAATCCTTCACCCTGGGATAAAGCTCGTCTCTATCCACCTTGTCTATATCCTTCATGATTTTGTAAACCTCAATCAGGTCTCCCCTCAATCTTCTTTTTTCTAATGAAAATAAACCTAACCTACTCAACCTTTCTTCATAGCTAGTACCTTTCATACCAGGTAACATCCTCGTAAACCTTCTCTGCACCCTCTCCAAAGCGTCCACATTCTTTTGGTAATGTGGTGACCAGAAGTGTACACAGTATAATAAATGTGGCCGAACCAATGTCTTGTACAAGATTAACATGACTTGTCAGCTCTTTACTCAATGCCCCTTCCAATGAAGGCAAGCATACTATATGCCTTCTTGACCACTCTATCCATCTGTGCAGCAACCTTCAGGGTACAATGGACCCGCACTCTCAGATCTCTCTGCCCATCAACTTTTCCCAAGACTCTTCTGTTCATTGTGTAATTCGCTCTAGAATTAGTCTTGCCTAAATACATCACCTCACATTTGTCTGGATTGAAATCCATCTGCCACTTTTCCGCCCAACTCTCCAGTCTACCTATATCCTCCTGTATTCTCTGACAGTCCCTTATGTTTTCTGCAACTCCACCAATCTTCGTGTCATCTGCAAACTTGCTGATCATACCAACAGTGCCCTCTTCCAGATCATTTATGTGTATCACACACAACAGTGGCCCCAAAACTGACCCCTGTGGACCACCACTGGTCACCTTTCTCCATTTTGAGAAACTCTCTTCAACTACTACTCTCTGTCTCCTGTTGCTCAACCAGTTCTTTATCAACCTAGCTAGAACACCCTGCACACAATGTGACTTCGTTTTCTCCATTAGTCTACCATGGGGAACCTTATCAAATGCCTTACTAAAGTCCATGTATGTGACATCAACAGCCCTTCCTTCATCTATCAACTTGGTCACTTCCTCGAAGAACTCTATTAAGTTGGTAAGGCACGATCTCCCCCGCACTATCACTGATAAACCCATTCTTTTCTACATATAAATAGGTCCTATCCCTCAGTACCTTCTCCAGCAACTTTCCCAACACCGACGTCAGACTCACTGGTCTGTAGTTACCCAGAATATCCCTACTACTCTTCTTGTACAGGGGGACAACATGAGCAACCCTCCAGTCCTCCAGCTCCTCACCTGTTTTTAAGGATGACACAAAGATATCTGTCAAGGCCCCAGCTATTTCCTCTCTTGCCTCCCTCAGCAACCTGGGTTAGATCCCATCCGGTCCTGGGGATTTGTCCACCTTAGTAACCTCTAGCCTACCCAACATATCTTCCCTACTTATGTCAACGTGATTCAGACTAATCAAATTTCTATCTCTTATCTCATGATTCATCATGTTCCTCTCCTCAATGAACACTGATGCAAAGTAATCATTCAGAATCCCACCCATTCTCTCAGGTTCGACACACAGCCTTCCTTTGTTTTCCTTTAGTGGACCAATCCTTTCTCTAGTTACCCACTTGCTTCTTATATGAGAATAAAATGCTTTGGGATTCTCCTTAATTCTGCTTGCTAAAGCTATTTCATGACCCCTTTTAGCCTGCGTGATTCTTCATTTAAGACTTGTCCTACTCTTCCAATATTCTTCCAGGGCCCGTTCTGTTCTTAGCTGCCTAGACCTTATGTACGCTTCAAACCTATCTAACCTTCTGATTATCTTATACATCTTGATTAATTCACCTCTCAACCATCTTCTCTCCAATGAAAACAGCATCAGTTCCCTCAGCCTTTCCACGTAAGACCTTCCCTCTATACCAGGCAACATCCAAGTAAATCTCCACTGAACCCTTTCCAAAGCTTCCTATAATGTGGTGACCAGAACTGTACACAATACTCCATGTGCAGCCTTAACAGTGTCTTGTACAACTGAAGCCTGACCTCATTGCTCCTAAACTAAATCTACCGACCAATAAACGCCAACACACCATATGCCTTCTTAACAACCCTGTCAACCTGGGTAGCAATTTTCAGAGGCTTTTGCACCTAGACAATTTAGATCTCTCTGTTCATCTACATCGCCAAACATTTTACCATTAGTACTCTGCATTCCTGTTACTTCTTCCAAAGTGAACTACCTCACACTTTTTTGCACTAAACTCCATTTGCCACTTCTCAGCCCAGCTCTGCATCCTAACTATGTCCCTCTGTATCCCACAACATCCTTCGGCACTATCCCCAACTCTGCCTACCTTAGCATCATCTGTAAATTTACTAACCCATCCTTCTATGCCCACCTCCAGATCATTTATAAAAATAACAAACAGCAGTGACCCCAAAACAGATCCTTGCGGCACATGATTGATAACTGAGCTCCAGGATGAACATTTCCCATCAACCACCACCTTCTGTCTTCTTTCAGCTAGCCAATTTCTTATCCAAACTGCTAAATCCCCTTCAATCCCAAAACTCCTTATTTTGTGCAATAGCCTACTGAGTGGACCTTTATCAAACGCCTTACTGAAATCCATATATACCACATCAACAACTTTATCCTCATCTACCTGTTTTGTCACCTTCTCAAAGAACTCAATAAGGTTAGTGAGGCATGACTCACCCTTCACAAAACCGTGTTGACTAACCCTAATCAAATTATTTCTTTCCAGATTGTTATAAATCTTATCTCTTATAACCTTTTCCAACACCTTACCCGCAGCCAAAGTAAGCTCACTGGCCTATACTTACCAGGGTTGTCCCAGCTCCCCTTCTTAAACAAGGGAACAACATTTGCCATCCTCCAATCTTCTGGCACTACTCCTGTCGACATGATGACATAAAGATCAAAGCCAAAGGCTCTGAAATCTCCTCCCTGGCTTCCCAGAGAATCTGAGCATAAATTCCATCCAGCCTCGGAGTCTTATCTATTTTCAGATCTTCCAAAACTGCTGAAACCTCCTCTTTGTAAACCTCAATCCCATCTAATCTTGTAGCCTGTATCTCTGAATTCTCACTAACTTTGCCCTTTTCCAATGAGAATACTGACAAAAAGTTAAGTGCTTTCCCTATATCCTCAGATTCCACACATAACTTTCCATGACTATCTTTGATTGGCCGTAATCTAACTCTATTCATTCTTTTATTCCTGATATACCTATAAGAAGGCCTTAGGGTTTTCCTTGATCCTATCCGCCAACAACTTCTCATGTCCCCTCCTGGCTCTTCTTAACCCTCTCTTTAGATCTTTTCTGGCTAACTTATAACTCTCAAGCCCCCTAACTGAGTCTTCATGCCACATCCTCACATAAGTCTTCCTCTTGTCAAGAGCTTCAACTTCTTGAATAAACCATGGTTCCCTCTCTTGACAACTATCTCCCTGCCTGATAGGTATATACTTATCAAAGACCTGTAGTAGCTGTTCCTTGAATAAGCTTCATATTTCAAGAGTGTCCATCCCCTGCAGTTTCCTTCTCCATCCTGTGCATCCTAAATCATGTCTAATCGCATCATATTTGCCTTTTCCCCAGTTATACCTCTTTCCCCGCAGTATATACCTATCCCAGCTCATTGCTGTTGTAAACATAACTGAATTATGGTCACTATCGCCAAAGTGCTCACCAACCTCCAAATCTAACACCAGGCTGAGTTCATTACCCAGTACCAAATCCAATATGGCATTGCCCTTTTTAGGCCTGTGCACATACTGTGTCAGAAAACCCTCCTGCACACATTGAACAAAAATTGACCCATCTAAACTACTTGAACTATAGTATTTCCTGTCAATATTGGGGAAGTTAAAGTCCCATAACAACGACCCTGTTACTCTCGCCCCTATCAAGGATAATCTTTGCTATCCTTTCCTCTATATCCCTGGAACAATTCAGAGGCCTGTAGAAAACACCCAACAGAATGACTTCTCTTTTCCTGTTTCTAACCTCAGCCCAAGCTACTTCAGTGGATGAATCCTCAAACATTATCTCAGCTGCTGTAATTCTACCCTTGATTAACAATGCCGTACATCCTCCCTCTTTTACTATCTTCTCTGTTCTTGCTGAAACATCTAAATCCCGGAATCTGCAATAATCATTCCTGTTCCTCCTCTAGCCATGCCTCTGAAATGGCCACAACATCGACGTTCCAGGTACCAACCCATGCTGCAAGTTCACACACCTTATTCCGGATGGTCCTGGCATTGAAGTACACACATTTCAAACCAACATCCTGATTGCCGGTGCCCTTTTGCAACCTTGTAAACCTATCCCTGACCTCACTACCCTGAACTTCCTGTACATTGGAACTACAATGCAGGTTCCCATTCCCCCCTGCTGCATTAGTTTAAACCCGTCCGAAGCACCATTAGCAAATCTCCCCCCCAGGATATTTGTACCCCTCTGGTTCTGATGAAGGCCATCCCATTTGTTGAGGTCCCACCTTCCCCAGAAAGAGCTCCAATTATCTAAGAATCCAAAACCCTCCCTCCTGCACCATCACTACAGCCATGCGTTCAGCTCCTCTCTGTCCCTGTTCCTCACTTCATTAGCATGTGGCACAGGCAACAAACCAGAGATGACAACTCTGTTTAATCTAGCTCTAAGTTTCCACCTTAGCTCCCTGAATTTCTGCCTTAGATCCCAACCTTTCTTCCTACCTATGTCGTTATTACCTAAGTGGACCACAACTTGCGCTGATCCCCCTCCCCCCAAGGTTCCCAAAATCGCGATCAGAGACATTACGAACCCTGGCACCTGGGAGGCAATGCACCAATCGTATGTCTCTCTCGTTCCCACCAAACCTCCTATCCGTCCTCCCTAACTATGGAGCCCCCAATGACTAAAGCTATGCTCCTCTTCCCCCT
The DNA here is from genome assembly GCF_004010195.1 of Chiloscyllium plagiosum. Taxonomy (NCBI): domain Eukaryota; kingdom Metazoa; phylum Chordata; class Chondrichthyes; order Orectolobiformes; family Hemiscylliidae; genus Chiloscyllium; species Chiloscyllium plagiosum. Next base: position 65,401,696 of record NC_057715.1, on the reverse strand, counting down.
TCCCCTCTGAGCAACAGGAACAGATCCTGCACCAGACACCTGTACCCCAATGCTTATCCCGATAAGTCATGCTCCCCAACAGTATCCAAAATGGTATACTTGTTGTTGAGGGAAGCACCACAGGAGATACCTGCACTGCCTGCTGGTTCCCTTTCCTACCCCTGACGGTAACCCCTCTCCTCTAACTCTTCTCAATAACCCTCTCTGCCTCCTGAATGATCCGAAGTTCATCCAGTTCTACCTCCAGTTCCCTAACATGGTTCTTGAGGAGCTGGAGTTGGGTGCACTTCCCACAAAGGAAGTCAGCAGGGACATGAGGTGTGACGCTTACCTCCCACATACTGCAGGAGGAACAGTTAACATTCATTCAACCAATTGGATATGGCAGAACCTGGTGTGGGCTAGTTATCTGTCAAGTCAAAGGGGGGCTTCGCTATCTGTTAGGGCACAGTCTGCACACAGTCCTTTGAATTCATCATGATCAGTCATCTGTTTGGGACACTTAAGGTCGGGGATCCGTCTCAGTTCAGGGTGAGTGGGTGGTTGGATTCTGTGGTCAGTCCTGTGGCACTAGCCCAAGCAGTTAGGGAAATCATGTATTTCCACTCTGGGCACTCAACACAGCAGCCAATGGTCTGGTCTGGGGAATAATCCTCAGAATCAGTCAGAGTTCAGAGGTGATTCAGTCCTGGTGTGTGTCCATCGATATTTCCAAAGTGTTTGAGGTGCATCTTTTTGGGGCTATGGGACATCAATAATAGAAAGGGTTAGGTCAGTCAAGACTGGGGAGGGAAAGCAGAGGCATTTATAGTAGGGGTGAGGATGTTGATGGGAGGAGAATCTCAAATTGGATGGAGAGGAACTGGGAAAAGCATCAAGAGCATGGTAGATAATGGGGAAGGGTAAATGACTGAGATCACCACTGAAGATAGTGTATTGCAGCAGGGGGCATCATTACGGCATAATGTTGGGGGATAATGGTATGTGAAGTTCAATGTGGTAGCTCTGGTTTGTTGGAGGTAATGTAAGTAAAATGTGACATTGAGGTTCTGGGGAGGGGTTGCCTTGGCACCAGTCTGGGCCTGACGCCAATGGTATACAGCATGACCTGTGTTTCCAGCCATCACTCTCCCTTTTCTGGAGGCAAAGTACAACTAGAAAATGGCTGGAACTGAGCCCAGGGTGTGCTGAGTAAGTGTAAGGTTGACGGCTGAAAGTTTCGGAGCATGTTTGTTGGACAATAGTTCAGTATAACCACCAAGCATGCTGTTGCTGTTTGCAAGTTGCCGCTACATTGGATTGGCAATCATTGCATTGCCTATTACTAATATATTCAGTTTTTAGGTATTTAGTGGTCACAGAGCTGACCTCTCATCAGAGCTGAACTCTCATTAGAGAGATGAGTCGTGGTGGTTTAACCTGAGGGTTACCATGTCTCAGGCAAGGCGAGATTTTGAGAAGGTGAGTCATTCATGGTAACCTCAGTTAGTGTGGGAATTGGATCCATGCTGTTGCCATCACTCTGCACCACAAACCAGCCATCCAAGCTAACCAACTCCTGTGTATAGTGTCTAGCCTGGGGTCCATCTCCTGGCCATGAGCAAGGCACAGTGTTTCTGTATGTCCCAGTATACAGTATTGTAATGGCACTGTGCTGGTTGCTGCAGCCCGACCTGAAGGGTACAGGAGCAGGAGGTCATTCTCTCCCAGTGACTATGAATGTTTTTGCAACACTGAAGTTCAGTGTGACTGGCTCCTTCCTGGGAGAAATGGGCGATGTGCATGGAATCTCTGAGCCTTGTAAGCCCAAGTGCACCGGGACAGTGATCGAAACCATCTGTATGAGGCCACACTGGTTCATTGTGCTCCCCAAGACAAGGTCAATGCTGCAGTCTGGGCGGTTGGTTTCTGGAATATAACTGGGTTCCCCCAGATGAAGGGTACATACATGTCAAAATGTTGCAGAATTCATCAACAGGGCAGTGTTGCAATGAATTAATATTTAGGTAATCACCATTACCACTTCCTGCAGATGTGTGCGCACTACCTTGGCAGCTCCCATGATTCCTACATCCTGGAATACTCTTATGCACCTCCTGCATTTAAGGGACCAGGAATCTTACAAGGCTAGTTAAGGGGGAACAGGGGTTATCCATTGTGATCATGACTCATGACATCATTGTGCTGTCCGCTGATTGATAGGGAGCCCAGATTTAATGCTGAACGTGCCTTAACAGAACTATGGTGGAGCAAAGCAAAGGTCTGTTGAAAATGCCGTCCCACTGCTTGGATCGGTCTGGGTCAGGTCACCTTCCAGTATATTCAGATAGAGTTTGCCGTATCTTCCTGGTGTGCTGTGCTCTGCATGATTGGAGCAGGCAATGAATGAAGTGATGTCCTGGATGCTGAGGAATTGGGGGAATGGGAGCAATCTTCCCATAAGGAGGATAAAGACACTGGAGAGGAGGAAGCTGATTTGTCTATGGCAGACCTCAGCTGCCTTGGACACCAAACACCAGGCAGAACTTAATTGAGACCTGCTTCCAGTAGAGAAGAGTTCAGTACAGCAGGCAGTTGTTAAATGTTTCATTTTTTGGTCATGATTTCAAAATTTGGTTATAGGGCCTCTGTTGGCTTTGTTTTGTTTCCTCACATAAATAAAAGCTCATGATTGTCTTTGTATTTGCCTGATTGTTGTTTATATTTGATAATCCTAACTAAATAATGACAATCCGTGGTTCAACATTGATCAGTGGTGTCAGGGTAGCACTGAACTAAAGGATGGTTAGATGGCTTTGTGGGCTGAGGCGCCATAACATCACCAGTGGGAGTGAACATTTGTTTACTATCACTTGTCTGACTGCATGGTGGCCTTTCAAAATGGCATGGGTGCAAGTTTTGCCAGTCTTTTGGTGGAGAGCGGGTGAGTTGTTCCAGGAAGGATGCTTGATAAGGTAGAGCAGAAATCAGACATTAGAGATGTCACAGAGGCAAGTAAGCAATTAGTACAGCAGGTTTGGTGAAAGAACAGTCTCACCAATCCCACCAAAAAACTCGACATGGCCAAAAAATACAAGATTCAGCCTTGAGGTTTTCACACCTTTCTATGTCCTCACTCCACCCTCTCAAACTTGGACTCAAAGGTTTAGTGAGATGGGGCCAGATTCAAATATTGAATCTGCTTTATTGCATAGACATCAGTGAACATATAAATTAACCAAAGTAAATTGTATTTATTTGTCTCCGTCTCCCTTCCTATCTCACAAGAATAGAAGAAAGTAATCAACTGAGACTATATCCTTTTAATGATCAACTTACTTACTTTGCATAACACAATTTTATCAAATTACTCATGCTTCAAGAAAAACATCATCAAAAATAAATACATTCAAAATATCACAACAGCAAGTTTAGAGTGAATACAAGAATACAGCAATACTATACAGAAAACATTTTAACTTATTCTAATTTGTTAATTATAATAGCAAATTATAAATTAATTATAAACACATATTACAAACTGAAAGTCTTGAAAAAATGTAGCACCGTTCACAACATTCAAGACATCCCAAAGCACTTTAGAGCTTAGGACTGCGCTTGTCAAATACGGTCACTGTGTTAATGTAGAAAACACAGTAATGTGATATTGATCATATAACCTGTTTTAGTGATTTCAGTTGAAAGAGAAACATTGACCAGGAAAACTGGGATAACTCCCTGGCTTTTGGGATGTTTTGGAGAAAGTGAGGACTGTAGATGCTGGAGATCAGAGTCGAAGAGTGTGGTGCTGGAAAAGCACAGCAGGTCAGGCAGCAAGCGAGGAGTGCTCCTTGGATGCTGCCTGACTGGGTGTTTTTTTTAGATTAGATTACTTACAGTGTGGAAACA
>NC_057715.1:65392579-65397741 GCF_004010195.1 Chiloscyllium plagiosum | reverse complement strand
GGATGCTGCCTGACTGGGTGTTTTTTTAGATTAGATTACTTACAGTGTGGAAACAGGCCCTTCGGCCCAACAAGCCCACACCGCCCCGCCGATGCGCAACCCACCCATACCCCTACATGTACCCCTTACCTAACACTACGGGCAATTTAGCATGGCCAATTCACCTGACCTGCACATCTTTGGACTGTGGGAGGAAACCGGAGCACCCGGAGGAAACCCACGCAGACACGGGGAGAACGTGCAAACTCCACACAGTCGGTCGCCTGAGGTGGGAACTGAACCCGGGTCTCTGGCGCTGTGAGGCAGAGGTGTTCTTTTCCAGCACCACACTCTTTGATTTATGGGATGTTTTGGTACATCTGACTAAGCAAGCAAGGTTTCAATTTACCATGTGATCCAAAAGTCAGCATATCTAACAGTGTAGAACTCCCTCAGCAATTACCTGGGAGTGTCAACCTAACTAGAGTTTGGTCCTTGGGTGTCTGGAATGGAAATTGAACCCACAAACATCTGACTCAGGGGCACAAACACCACCTGATTTTTAAACTCTTTCTCCATGGGATGTGAATGGTGCTGGCTAGGCCAACATTTATTGCTCATCCCTAATTGCCCTTGAGAAGATAGAGGTGAACTGCTTTTTTGAATACAACTGAATGGTTTTTTCAGAAGTCAGTCAATGGTGAGTCAAATTGCTATGAATCTGAAGTCAAAAATAATCCACACTGAAGACAACTGATCTCCTCCATTAAAGGACATCAGGGTTTAATACAATTCAGGTTCATTATTACAGATACAAGTTTTCCATGCTAGATTTACATTCATTAATTGAATTTCAATTCCCTGACACCCATGATCAGGTCTAAATTGAAACCACCAGATTAAGTCCAGCTCTCTGAAGCACCAAGTCAGCAACATCACTACCACACTATCTTACCAAAAGCTGAGCCACAAATGTTATTGTGATGTTTAATGCAATAAAAACAAGACTGAGTTTGCATATTCCTTATGCATTTGACAAGATATTCACCAGAATACAATTAAATGGAAATACAGCAGACATCCTATAGTGAGGCAAAAACTTCAGTTCTGAGGAAGGGTCACTCAACCCAAAACATTAACTCTGATGTCTCTCCACAGATGCTGCCAGACCCGCTGAACTTTTTCAGCAATTAATGTCTTTGTTTCTGACTTATAGCATCCACAGGTCTTTCAGCTTTTGTAGACTGCAGTGAGGTCCACGTCTGTCAGTTAGACAGCAGGTTTCAGTTGAAGCTTTGACTTGTGACAATATTATTCTTCTTCACTGGCATATGGTATCTGAGCATCTTCCAGAAATTTGAGGATGGGGGGAAAGATTTATTTCCTTTCCACGTTATCTCTGGTAACACTGTGATGGCTTTTTTAACATTTTCAGGCAGATCCACTATGTCAGGTAGAGAGTGGAATTTTATCAAAATCACTTTGGTTTTATAATTATCAAGCATGCTGCTGACTCCTGTCTGCAGTTCAAAAATCCTTGAATCATTCCGGGCAATATAATTTGGGCTGAGGACTATTATTACTCTCCTGCTTCTTTTTATGCATGAAATAACATCTTCTGTGTAAACTGCAGAAAGAAAAGAATCAATTAAACATATCATTCTTTCATGTACGACAATGTAAAGTTTATATAATTCTTGACTACAGTATATGCACTTTTTAAAAATTTTTAACAGAAGAGAATAAAAGTTGATTAAGCTTAGGTGGAGCCTGGCTCACATAAGATTCTAGGAGGTAAAAACAATGACTGCAGATGCTGGAAACCAGATTCTGGATTAGTGGTGCTGGAAGAGCACAGCAGTTCAGGCAGCATCCAAGGAGCAGCGAAATCGACGTTTCGGGCAATCTCTCCACGTTTCAGGCTTTATTCCTGATGAAGGGCTTTTGCCCGAAGCGTCGATTTCGCTGCTCCTTGGATGCTGCCTGAACTGCTGTTCTCTTCCAGCACCACTAATCCAGAATCACATAAGATTCTGTTTAATCGTCACAATGTTGCTGTGTAATGCTAAGGCAGATTAAAAGAAGATAACTCCACAGATGAGTTCCATCACTATTTTTCACTTAAGAACCAAAGAGCTGACATCACTCAGGCTTTTCTCCCAGCTTATTTCATGTTCATAACAAACCGAAGATTCATAGTGACCTAGTGTGTCTTCTGAACTATAATTTCCAACTTTAAACATACCATTAATAGGAGCAACATAGCTAAGGATGAATAGTTACCTTCCTATTGGAATAATTCACTTCAAAAACAACACAAGATGTCACTTTGCACATCTGTTGTTTCTGCTATATGTAAATATACTGCATTACTAGGCATTATTGTCCAAGTTAAAATTATAAAATCATGAGGGGCATGGATAGGGTAAATAGACAAAGTCTTTTCCTTGGGGTTGGGGAATCCAGAGCTAGAGGGCATAGGTTTAGGATGAGAGGGGAAAGATATAAAAGGGACCTAAGTGGCAACTTTTTCACACAGACAGTGATGTGTATGGAATGAGCTGCCAGAGGAAGTGGTGGAGGCTGGTACAATTGCAACATTTAAAAGGCACATGGGTGGGTAAATTAATAGGAAGGGTTTAGAGGGATATGGGCCAAGTGCTGACAAATGGGACTAGATTGGGTTGGAATATCTGGTCGGCATGGACGAGTTGGACCAAAGGGTCTGTTTCCATACATCTCTAAGTGCTGGACATCTCTATGACTCTATGAGTCAATAAATTTAAATTCGATGTACACAAAATAAAAAGAAAGTATCACAAAAAAAAGGTTTAAATAATAATACAAAAAGAGATTTAATTCACTCTAAGTAAGGTTAAACGTAGTACAGCAAACAAGAATGAATTCTAAGCATTGATTTACATTAAGAACTGTTTTTTATATTCTTCTTATCTGTTCATACAATTGAAGATTGAATCCACCTTCCCCACCAGGATCATATTAGCAATAAATCAGGGCTGTTTAGCTTCTCAAGTGATTTGTAGTTCCAGAGTTAATTTTAATTTACTACAGCAAAAGCTGCATGTTTTTAATTATTGCTGTTTCCATTTCTACTTTATTATTTGGATTTTAAGATCATACATATGTAATAATTTAGTCCATGATAATCTCATTAGCAATTCTGAGGACTAACTGTGCAAAGAATATATTAGATTAATTACAATGTGGAAACAGGCCCTTCGGCCCAACAAGTCCACACCGACCTGCTGAAACACGACCCATCCCCCTACATTTACTCTTTCACCTAACACTACAAGCAATTTAGCATGGCCAATTCACTTAGCCTGCACATTTTTGGATTGTGGAAGGAAACCGAAGCAGACCCACGGAGAACGTGCAAACTCCACACAGTCACCTGAGGCAGGAATTGAACCCCGGTCTCTGGCGCTGTGAGGCAGCAGTGCTAACCACTGTGCCACCGTGCCACCCACAGATATACTCAGATAATAGTTTAAGAAGAGGGAAATTGCTGACACATTGCTCCCACCAGACATATGTACTTTCGGAAGGATGTGAATGCGTTGGAGAGTGCAGAAGAGAGTTATGAGAATGGTTTCAGGGATGAGAAATTTATCTTATGAGGTAATATTGGATAACTTGGAACTCTTTCCTTGGAGAGGAGATTTGATGGAAATTTTCAAAATCACAAGGGGTCAGGATAGAATATATAGGAAGAAATAGTTTTCACTCAAATATGGATTTAGAAACACAAGGCAAAGATTTAGTGTTGTGTGAAAGAAACAAATGTGAGGTGAGAAAAATGCGTTCTCACATAGTGAGTAGTTAGGGTCTGGAAAACACTCCCTGGAAATGTGGTCACAGCATTCAAAGGGCATTAAATGATTATTTAAAAAGAAACATCATGCAAGGTTACAGGGAAAAGGCAGTAGATTGGCACTAAGCCAATTGCTCAGGGAGCCAGTGTAGCACATGATGAGCTGAATGGTCTTCTTCTGCACAGTAACAATCTATGGTTCATGGTGTTATAACAGTTGTCATAGTCCCAAAGGGCCACATAGCTGCTCTCTTATTAGGGAGAAATGACTGGTAGTGGTGTAACCTGAGGGTCAACCCAACCTCAGGCATGGGACAAGGTCAAGAGGGCAAGACCTTCATTGTGACTTTAACCAGTGTACGAGTTGAGCCTGTGCTCTTGGTGTGACTCTGCATTGCAAACCAGCCATCCACCAACTGAGCTAACCAATTTCCACAGTCCCATTCTGCTGCGGTAACCATTTATGCTTCCTCAAGGTCAATCTTTTGCTTCTAAATTGTTGTGTAAGTATATCCTTTTGCTTAGTACTATTGTGCTCTGTTTTATTTCAGTTCTCTGATGTCATCTGTCTAATTGCAGATCTTCCTCTTTGTTCTTGCCTTCATATTTTTGCCTTTTCCCTCTTCATTCTCTAGCTTAAATTCGTAAATCTCAGTTCTAAGAAAGGTCACTGATCTGAAATTTTAACTTTGTTTCTCCATAAACATTGCTGAGTACACCTAATATTTCTAATCACAACTTTGTACCATTGACCCTAAACACTGTGCTTGTGACGAATAAAAAAAGGACTTAATGAGACTTTCACAGTAAACAATAAACTTATTATAATGATTACATTGAACATGAGCCCTCCAGCATTTCTCCGGAATGGTCTAAATAGCTTTGGCAACCAGCATAGAGTTAATGGTCCAAAATGTGTGCAGGTTCCATTTAGCACAAAATCAACAAAATGCTCCCAGAATTTCCTGAATGCCAGTTGCGAGAAAATAAGGTTACATCTCGGTTTCTCTGCAAAGCTATTAGCATAATCCGTAATGTAAAATCTCACATGAAGCACCCTAATCAAGCAGCATAATTAATCATGGAACAAGACATTAGCAGAACATTCTTCAACTGACTGATTTAATGCTCTTGACCTTACTTTTTACTTGGTTTCAATTGACTGTTTTGATCCATCCTTGGTAGAGATAAGACTGTGCTGAAAATGTGTTGCTGGAAAAGCGCAGCAGGTCAGGCAGCATCCAAGGAACAGGAGAATCGACGTTTCGGGCATGAACCCTTCTTCAGGAATGAGGAAAGTGTGTCCAGCAGGCTAAGATAAAAGGTAGGGAGGAGGGACTTGGGGGAG
>NC_057715.1:65357633-65387284 GCF_004010195.1 Chiloscyllium plagiosum | reverse complement strand
AGGTAAGCTAGAGGAGGGTGGGGGTGCGGAGAAAGTAGCAAAGAGTACAATAGGTGAGTGGGGGAGGGGATGAAGGTGATAGGTCAGGGAGGAGGGTGGAGTGGATAGGTGGAAAAGAAGATAGGCAGGGAGGACAAGTCATGGGACAGTGCTGAGCTGGAAGTTTGGAACGAGGGTGAGGTGGGGGAAGGGGAAATGAGGAAACTGTTGAAGTCCACATTGATGCCCTGGGGTTGAAGTGTTCCGAGGTGGAAGATGAGGCGTTCTTCCTCTCGGCATCTGCAGCCAGTTGCAAATGTCCTGGGGAGTTTTTCTCAAGTGAAAAAACTTGGTGATATATGTAAACCTAAAATCCAGTTGCTGACAAAAAGATAAGCACATGAAAATTCTCATTCTTATATAACATACAACCAATGGTCTACTGTTTATGATATCCATATTAATTGTGGAGCCTTACATTCTTACAATGATTAGCTTTCTTCTTCAGAATAACAGAGGTTTTTATTGGCTACAATCAGGTGTAGTAATTCTGTTGGGGACAATTCCAACATAAGACCAAGCATATGTGCTTGTGGTATCCTACCAAATACACCTCATTAACTACCCACCAAACCCAATGGAATCCCAATTCTTGCCCCATTTTACTACATTATGCTCCCAGAGTAAATCACCACTCAGCGGATCTCCCAAAGTTCCCGACATCCCTTGCATCTGTACCATCTTCAAATGCCCATTGTGCATCCTGACAAGCACCAGCAACCCAGAGATGCCCTCCATGTTTCCCAAGATTTACTATGGATTTGGACAATGGGGAAACTTCAGGTGAAAGTGAGGACTGCAGATGCTGGAGACCAGAGGATGTAAGTGGGCAGGAACTGGCCAAAGGAAGAAAGAAACTGAGTTGAGGTTGGACGAAATGGGTTCTGTGGGGCAGGAGCAGATAGAAACAAGGGTCTGCTCGGGCAGTTTGTGGATTATGGGAAGGAGGGGAGAAGGAGATAGGAGTTTGTCTGGGTTTCTTCCTGGTGCTCCGGTTTCCTCCCACAATCCAAAGATGTGCAGATTAGATGAATTGGCGATGCTACGTTGCCCATAGTGTTCAGCATTATGTAGATCAAATACATTAGTCAGGGGTAAATATAGGATAATAGGGTAGGGAAATGAGTCCAGGTGGGTTACTCTTTGGAGGGTAGGCGTGGACTTGTTGGGCCGAAGGGCCTCTTCCATACTGTAGGGATTCTATGAATCTATAAGTCAAAGAGGAGAGCCTTCTCCTAGCAGTACATCAAATGCAGCCTCTGATACCAGTGGAGGAGTTTGGAGACAGTTAGTCTGCTGTTCAGGGTAGATAGCAATAACACATTCTTCAGATAGGGCTCAATGGTTAGCACTGCTGCCTCACAGTGTCAGGGACCCAGGTTCGTTAAATGGCCTGTTTCCACTCTGAAGGGATTCTATGATAAGGAGTGAGGAACTGAATGTCAGGTAACCCATCACCTGTCTTGACTCTTTCTGTTTTACTGTGGGCTGTTTTCTTCCCCTCAGATGACAGAAAGGCAGGTATTAGCGAGATGAAAATGAGTGGTACAGCTGCTAGGTTTGGTGTTGGCGGGAGGTGTCCCTAGTGAGTGATTTGGCAGTGCAGATGGTCTGCATAGTTAGTGCTGGCGGGTGTTGGGATGGGTGAGAGTAAGTGAGGGAAGATGTTGCAGAAAATAGTGGGAAAGGAGAATCATGAGCTTTGGGTTGAGATGGGTACAGTAGCAGAGATAGAGCAAGTGAGGTTTCAGAGAGAAGATTGTTGCACCTATGTAGGCAGTCAATGACCTTCTTCCTATAGAATTGCAAATGGCTGAGTGCTTTGGGTGGCAATTATGGAACAGATTGGCACAACCTGGTGTCATAGCGTTCACTGCAGGTCCTGAGAGAAGGAAAAGCCCAGTATGTGTAACATACTGTCCAGCTGGACGTCCAGGTCAATTCCAGCAAAACTGGGGTGAAGTTTCCCCATTGTTGAAAAATGTGGTGCTGGAAAACACAGCAGGCCAGGCAGCATCCGAGGAGCAGGAGAATCGACGTTTCAGGCATAAGCCCTTCTTCAGAGCACCTGGAAAAAACCCACGCAGACATGGGAAGAATGTGCAAACTCCACACAGACAGTCACCCAAGGCTGGAAACGAACCTGGGTCCCTGACACTGTGAGGCAGCAATGCTAACCATTGAGCCCTATCTGAAGAATGTGTTATTGCTATCTACCCTGAACAGTAGACTAACTGTCTCCAAACTCCTCCACTGGTATCAGAGGCTGCATTTGATGTACTGCTAGGAGAAGGCTCTCCTCTTTGACTTATAGATTCATAGAATCCCTACAGTATGGAAGAGGCCCTTTGGCCCAACAAGTCCACGCCTACCCTCCAAAGAGTAACCCACCTGGACTCATTTCCCTACCCTATTATCCTATATTTACCCCTGACTAATGTATTTGATCTACATAATGCTGAACACTATGGGCAACGTAGCATCGCCAATTCATCTAATCTGCACATCTTTGGATTGTGGGAGGAAACCGGAGCACCAGGAAGAAACCCAGACAAACTCCTATCTCCTTCTCCCCTCCTTCCCATAATCCACAAACTGCCCGAGCAGACCCCTGTTTCTATCTGCTCCAGCCCCACAGAACCCATTTCGTCCAACCTCAACTCAGTTTCTTTCTCCCTTTGGCCAGTTCCTGCCCACTTACGTCCTTGATTCCTCTGACATTCCACGCCACTTTCAGAGTTTCCAGTTTGTGGGCTTCAGCAGCCTTCTCTTTCCCATGGTTGTGCAATCCCTTTGCACGTCCATCCCCAACCAGGACGGTCATACGGTCTGTTATTACACAAAGCTCATGGTTAGCCACTAACAGTCCCCATTAATAGTAATTATCCATTCCTTTTTCTGTCCAGTGTTCTTCTCTTTCTTTGGGCTCTACCTCCACCTATCGTTTACTTCTCAGCCCCTCCACCCACCCTATCTTCTGCATAAAAACAACATTTTGCTAGCTACGAATGACCCTTCTGGGGAGGGGTCACTGGACCCAAAATGTTAACTCTGCTTTCTCTTCACAGATTCTGCCTGATCTGCTGAGCTTCTCCAGCAACTTTTGTTTTTGTGTCTGATTTCCAGCATCTGCTTTTATTTTGGTTTTTATTTAGCATTTCACTTCAAACCATTCTCAAGCCAATAAAACACCCATAAATCCATGAGCGTAACTTTGACTTTGCCATAGGCTTTCTTCCTTAAAGAAGCTGTCTTACAACTAACTACAATCAAACAGAACATAATTTTATCACTCACTTGCTTAATCAAATTAGAATTACTAATTGTTGGAAAATAACTCAATCTTATAATGGCATGGCCAGAAAAAGTAACTGTCAAGTCAGGCTGCTTAAAATTCACATGCAAACAAGGGCCATCCTATAGCCAAAGGAGTAGGCTTTTCCCTCTCACTGGAGCGTAAATACAGATCAAAGATAATGTTGATGTAATAATTAGAGTTATACAATACTGGCCATTGATGTTCCAGACAATATAACAGAGTTTACAGTTGCATTCTTTTACTCATCTTTTGCTTTATCTGTGGTAAAATATAAATCACATGTAAAGTTTGCTCCAATTGTCCTTGTTGTTAAAACGTATATGTGTAACTCCTATTCACTAGACAGAATAGGTTTGCATAGGAACAAAAGAAATGGAACAGTTCAGTTCAAAAAAACAAAATAATGGAACTTTCCTGAGTCTGTTTACAAAGGTGTGTTACATAATGCAAGTTTTGGATAATTTGCAAAGCAACTGAATTCCCGAGCAGAATGTATCATGAGGCATAATGTACTTGTGGACTCCGCATATATTCAGATTAACGGGAGATTCACATGGAGGGAAATTGTTGTGGGATCCAGATATATGGAATCTCAACCCATTCAACCTATCCTTGGGCTTTCGCCTGGAAATATGAGCGATGCTGCTTGTACCACGAAGGACAAAATATTGATTTGGCAATAATTACTTTAATTCCCTCTACTCTTGACTCTAATGCCTTTATATACTGCACACTTACAGGAAGTAGATGCACACAGTCATGCTCTAATCACGAATCATACCTTGGATCAACTAGAGACATATTGAATGCAATGTGCTGTTCCTAATTATTCCCAAATCAGTGCACTTTAACCCCTGTCATTTACATTAAATTCCATGCAATACTTGAAACAAATATGATACTATCCTGTAAATTAGGTAACACACAGGATCACCAAATTGCATCAACCTTTAGTAATAGATTTGCCACTGGGCTTCAGTGATACTACACTATTAAAAGTTTGTAAATGTCAATGCCAATTTCACTGACTTCTATAAATGTTGGCAAACATAAAAAATCCCTTAAAGAGTTCTAGATGTAGGTTTGCTCACTGAGCTGGAAGATTCATTGTCAGATGTTTCATCATCATACTAGGTAACATCTTCAGTGAGCCTATGGACGAAGCTTTGTTAAGATTTAACCTAGTACGGTGACGAAACTTCTGAAAATGAACCCTCCAGCTCAGCGAGCAAACCTACATTCAGAACCTCAACCTAAGCTACAAATCTCAAAACTCCCTTAAAGAGTTTCCATGAATAGATTTACATTAATCACCATGCCAGTGTGGAACAGATCTTTTGAGATGTAATAATGTAAACTTTTATGAGTGTTTAATGCCTTAAATAATGAAAGGCCACCTTTCTCCATAGACCATCCTTTACGATAAAAACAAATTGCCTCAGTATGCATTAATACTAGTGTAAGAAGCACCACACCTGTAACAGCACAACACAGTTTTCAGGCTAGAAATGAAAACACTTGACTGAGACCTGCTGACAAACATGACAAACCTGATGCCTTTGTGTTTGTGCTGAATGGCAAGACATTACAAGAGTACAGTGAGCCTGGTATCTCTGATTGAGGGGGAAAGGGGCAAAAAGGCAAGGATGTTGTGAGCATTCAGGCAGGCTGAGTGAGTGAGTGCTATGACAGTGAGCAAAAAGCCCGGAGGTACAGCCTGATCCAGTCCATGAGCTGAGGGCTGAGTCTCAGAGTTTCTATTTACAATAGGAACTGCTGGGACAGCTCTGATTGCAACAAGTGCAGAAACATACTGTAAGTGGATCGGAGATGCACCATGGAAGTTCTTAGAGGCTAGCACATAGCGGTAGTTCAATGTCAGAGGACATGGATGCATGTGGCCAGTACCCATGGAACAAACCCAAGACACTGGTGCCTGGCATCTAACATGGAGGTCCTCACTGGCAACAGTGAGCTGAATTAGACAGCTATCCACGCTGAGTTCTCATTTCAGGTTTTCTCAACATCTAGAATTTTGGGAGATTTTGGTAAGACAGAAAGCTGCATATTAATGAGGCATATTGTGGTTTGAACAAGGTGTCTAACAAGCAATAATTCCCTCGTAATTGGCCAACTCACCACGCCTTTGTGAAAAGGATAAAAGTTGCAGCATGTGCTTCTAATATTAAGATTGATTTCACCAGACTGGTCCAATTTCGGCACAAATTTTGTCATAGCTTACGTCACTCAAAGCTCTGAATTATAAGATTCCGCCCAGAGTGTGAAATTCACTCTTCCAAAACAGGATGTGCTGTGGTCACATGCAAATTAAACACCCATTCAAGCAGGAGGAATTACTCACTCATTTCATCAGCTAGAAACTCATGGTCTCAGGAATTTCCAGCTTTTGAACGACCCCAGAAACCCTTAAAATTGGCTGGTAGAGTTCATTCAAACTATAAGGGACTTTTATTTAGTTTACTTTCACGATGACAGACAGATGAGTTATAAATACACAAAGATCTGTGACTATGTTTCTGTAACTAGTATATGAGAGTAAGATTCTGAATTAGTGGTGCTGGAAGAGCACAGCAATTCAGGCAGCATCCGAGGAGCAGTAAAATTGACGTTTCGGGCAAAAGCCCTTCATCAGGAATACAGACAGAGAACCTGAAGGGTGGAGAGATAAGTGAGAGAAGGGTGGAGGTGGGGAGAAAGTAGCATAGAGTACAATGGGTGAATGGGGGAGGGGATGAAGGTGATAGGTTGGGGGGGAGGGTGGAGTGGATAGGTGGAAAAGAAGATGAGAGTAAGACTCAATGCTGCAAATAAACTGGCTTCTGAATACTAATCTTCAGGAATCCGAACTGAAAGCCCAAATTCTTAACCTCTCAGGATCTACTGTCTCCAGCTTTGCACACAGTTAAACAATGCTATTTATCATACTGCGAGTACCTAGGGTTACACAACATGGTACAAGGTTACAGTGCAGAACTTGAGTATTGCTGAAAAAGACACATTTGCTGAAGCTTTTGGTCTTGCACTAATAAGGGCGATTCTCAAGAAATGTATAGAGGAACAACGTGTTCGTACTGTATGAGGAAAAAGTGTTGATAGGTTGATAATGCACTAGTTATATGATGACAGTTAACTGTCAAGCTTTGCTACACAGGCACTGTGCCCCAACTCTTTCACTGTTACATCGATGACTCCATCAGTGCAGCATCCTGTACCCAGGCTGAACTGAAGCAGTTCATCAACTTCGTCAACAATTTCCACCCTGCCCTCAAATTCACTTCGTCCATCTCCAACACTTCCCTCCCCTTTCTTGACCTTACCATTTCCATCTCCGGCGACATTCTCCAGACGGACATCGACTACAAACCTATGGGCTCCCACAACTACCTGGACTACACCTCCTACACCCAGTATCTGGCAAGAACTCCATCCTATTATCCCAATTCCTCCATCTTCGCTCTGCCGCATCTGCTCAGACGAGGAGACATTCCACTCCCAAGCATCCCAGATGTCCACTTATTTTGAACAACGTGTTTTTCCTCCCTCCATCATCCAGACAGCCCTCTACTTCACCAACTCCATTCCCCATTCCACTGCTCTAAAACCCCTCCTGCCAATGCAATAAAGACAGAGTCCCCCTTGTCCTCACCTACCACCCCACCAGTCTCCGCATTCAAAGCTTCATTCTCAAAACTTCTGCCAACTCCAAATAGACCCACCATCAAGAATATCTTCCCCTCTCTATCCCTCTCAGCCTTCTGTTGTTCCTCTGACAGTCCTTGGTTCATGCTAATTCACCACCAAAACTCCAGGTACCTTCCCCTGCAACCAGAAAAGATGCAAAACCTGCCAGTACATCACTCTCCTCACCACCATCCAGGGCCCCAAACAGTCCTTCCAGGTAAGACAGAGGTTCACCTAAGTCTCTTCCAACCTAGCTTACTACATCAGGTGTTCCCGGTGTGGTCTTCACTACATCAGGGAGACCAAACATAAACTTAGGGAATGGCTCACAGAGCAACTTAGCCGGGTCTGCAGGGGCCGACCGGACAGCCCAGTCATCGCCTATTTCAATTTCCCCAACCACTCCCTTTAAAAACACAGAAATAGAGGACACACACCGGATCATCACTGCCACACTCACAGGAATCCGATTCACTAGAGAGGAAGAAAAGGACAACCAACTCCCATTCCTAAATGTGATGGTACAGAGAACACCGAACGGAGAATTCACCACAAAGGTATACAAGAAAGCCACACACACAGACCACGTCCTGAACTACGAAAGCAACCAGCCCAACACACACAAAAGAAGTTGCATCAAGACACTATTCAAAAGGGCCACAACACACTGCAGTCCATCAGAACTGCAAAAAGAGAAAGCAGAACACCTATACAATGTATTCGCCAAAAACGGATATCCTCGCAATTTCATCAACAGATGTCTAAGGGAAAGACAACGGAACGAGGACATGCCGCAACCCAAAGGACTAGCCACACTACCATACATCAAGACCATTTCTAAACTGACAGCCAGACTACTGCGACCACTAGGACTCATAACACCACACAAACCAACTGCCACTCTCAGACAAAAACTCACCAGAACGAAGGATCCAATACCCAGCATGAGCAAAACCAATGTAGTGTACAAAATCCCATGCAAGGACTGCACAAAACACTACATAGGACAAACAGGAAGACAGCTAACGATCCAAATCCATGAACACCATAGCCACGAAACGACACGACCAGCTATCCTTAGTAGCCACACACGCAGCTGACAAGCAACATGAATTCGACTGGGACAACACTACTATTATAGGACAAGCCAAACAGAGAACAGGCAGGGAATTCCTAGAGGCATGGCACTCATCCACAGATTCAATCAATAAGCACATCTGGACCTAATATACCGACCACTGCAGCGGACAGCTGGAACTGACAACCGGAAGCTGCAGATTCAAACCACTACACATGCCAGCGGAAAGATCACAGAAGTGCTTCACAGGAGGCTCCCAAGCACTGAGGATGTCACCTGGAAACATCTGCAACACAAATTTCCAGCTCGGCGAACAGAACCACAACAACAGAGTTGCTAAAGCCAATTCAGCTACTTCATCAATGACCATCTTTTCATCATAAGGCCAAAAGCAGGGATGATTGTACAATATTTAACACCATTTGCTGCTCCTCAGATATTGAAACAGTCCATGTCCATTGTAGGTAGTAAATAGGCTGAAATGGGAAAAAAAGTATGAAGCCTGCCCTATTGAAAGATCAGTCAGATGGTGACTTAAGCTTTATGTTTTTTGAGGGGATATGTGTGTTTAAGTTAAGTGTTACAACTCAGTAAGCACTAGCTTTCGGAGCGCTGCTCCTTCATCAGGTGGTTGTGACAGCACTCTGAAAGCTAGTGCTTCCAATCAAACCTGTTGGACTATAACCTGGTGTTGTGTGATTTTTAACTTTGTACACCCCTCTCGGACACCGGCATCTCCAAATTATAACTCAGTAAGCACTAGACTAAACTCATGACACAAGTCCGGGTCAAGTCCTGGTAAAACTAAATCAGTGTGTCAGAGTAATAATCGACCATTTGTCAACAAATAAAAATGTAGTTGACTGTAGGATTATGGTGTGTGAATATTGTATGGTTGATTGGATGTCACAAAAATTGTCAGGAAATAGCCTATTTGAGCAGCAATGAGCAGGCTGTCTTGTGGCCCAAGGTTCATTAAAATGAGAGATAAGCCTTGGTACATGGAAAATAAATAGAAGTCTTTATAAAGGTGAAAGGCCAACTGACCATGGTAGATGAATTGCACTGTGATATTTTAAGATCTCCCCAATTTAAGGATGTCCAACTTACAAATGCTCCAAAAGATCCAACATACAAATTCTTACTGTACTTACAATTGATTATTTTACATTATTTTGCATTGTGTTCTGACTTGCATACAAATTGACTTGCAAGTGGACTCGAGAATGGAACCCGTTCACAACTTGAGGACTGCCTATACTATTTATGCAGCATTTTCTAGAGTACCATGCTTCAATAAAGTAAAATTGTACACACACTGATGTCCAAAGTGAACCCAACAGAGTAAAGAAATTAGGAATTAAAACCTGCGCTGCATGCAAAAAATGACCTGAACAATGTTCAGGCTTGGTCTGATAACAGGCAAGTAATATTGACCCCACACAAATCCCAAGCAATGACCATCTCCAACAAGAGAACATCTGACCGTTGCTCTTTGTCATTTAATGGCATTTTTTTAATATCCAGAAGTGCTTTTAAACATAACTGAAAGCTTTCTTTACCATCAAAAATCACCTGCAGTATTTTTTCATCTACTAACCACTTACAGTAAATCACTCACCTTTTCCATTTGATTAATTTATATACAAAGCCTGTTAAGGGCATTCAACAACATTCATAGCTGAATACCCAACTATCAACATTCTGGGGGTTTACCATTGACCAGCAACTAGCTGGATAAACATGGATAAATTCTGTGGTTATAAGAAAATGCCAGAAACTGGGAATTCTGAAGTGAATAACTTGCATCCAGTCTCCTCAATGCCTGTCCACCATTTAAATGACACAAATCAGGATTGTGAAGGAATACTGTACACTCAGTTTGGATGGGTGCAACTCCAGCAACACTCAGAAAGCTCAACACCATTCAAGGTAAAGTAATCCATTTGATTAGCACCCTATCAATAACCTTCAATCAATTTCACCAACAAAGTACAGAGACCACAGTTTGTGCTATCTGCAACATGCACTGCAGTAACTCACTAAGTTTCCTCAGACGTCACTTTATGAATCCATCACCTTAAGCAACTAAAAGGCTAAGGGTAGCAGACACATGCAACTTCCCCATCAAGCCACACAATGTCATGACTTGAAAATATATTGTTGTCCTTCATTACTGCAGGGCCAAAATCCTGGAATTCCCTTGCTAGTAGCACTGTGGGTGTGCCTATCCATGGAATGCAGCAGTTTAAGAAAGCAGCTGGTAACCAGTTTCTCCAGGGCAATTAAGGCTAAGCAAATAAATACAAGCCTAGCCAGTGATACCCACATCCCATGTATAAATAAAAAGTCTTTGATTTTCTCTCCTTCTATTGCAAATTGTCAACAAAATGTGTCTTTTTCAGTAGTATATTTGACGTATTTCACTGACAGGTACTCATAACTATATGCACAGTGGAGCACATTAAAGCAAGGACATTCTGAAATAGCATATGTCCCATTCTCCTGACTAGTAAATTGTGTCTGTCTGTATCTTAATAAAATGCTTTGATCTCATGCAATGATGCTAGCAACTCATCTGATTTAACTTATCCAAAAAGGAATCCAAATGATTATGATCTAAAGTTCAGGGAACATTTGGCAAACTATAAAAATCTAAAAGATTTCCTGTTGGAAATGTTAACATTTTAGTTACTCTACGGCAATTTAATGTAGTACTTCAATGTCTGTCGATAGGAAGGTGAATTTTCTGCACTTTAGAGGTTAATAGATTCATTTTTGGAGTTGTTGGCTGTGTAGGGATCTCAATATTCGTTAAAGTGATGTTAATGATTTCCTACTTTATATGGAAGTGTTCATCAAATAGAATTGAGGGAGGTGAGAATAGAATTAACCGTTCCTCCAGTTTCATACAATAGCGAGGCTTTTATGTGTCAATCCTCACAATATATGCAGTGTAAAACAAATACAACAATGTGTGTTAAATTAATTAAGTAAATACAAAGAGCACTCACCCCCTCCCGGCAGTATGTCTCTCTCAAAAAGACACAGTTTATATCCATGCTGCTTCTCTAACACAGACGGAAGAAGCTCCAGAGCAAATTTCTCCTCTGTAATGATGTAACTGTTGCTCTCATCATCCTCCCCCAAGGAAGAAGTGTTTGCATATGAAACAAAGGCATCAAATTCTTTCCCATCTGGTCACAAGTAATTTGTGGCAGAGTAAGACAGTCGGTGATGAGGGGGAATAAAACAAAGAGAATGGAGCTTACTATCTTTCAGCCAGTTTTAATACATTCTGAAGCTATTTAAATGGAAAAGTAGTAATTTTGAACAAGATTCATTTGTTTAAATTACATGTGAAATTTTAGATGTAGTGGAGGATAAATTCAACATAGGCAGAGCATGCAAAACAGGCAATATTATACCTGTGAAATACTTAACATTCATTTCATCTACTTAAGGAATTTGGTTAGCAGTTGTCTTATAATGCTCATTGATTCCACATAGTTGCACGAGAGTTAAATCCCGTTGCATCCTCTTGGTGAGTAAAAGCAAAACCCATTCCCCTTCTTAGCAGTGACAAGGATAACATTAAGTTCAAGATGTTCCAATTTGTTCATATGTGAGTTAATGCAACAGGATGGAATTTAAGAAGTATTCTCATTTCTGAGACTACACAGTCATTAATAATTAGCCATTTAAATAATTGTGCAGGAGAAAGTTGCAATCTTCTGTTAATTTTAAAGTTATCCTCGAAAGTTTATCGAAACCTTCATGGTTATTTAATCAGTTCTCCCTCCTTTCCTGGATTATTCATTTTTCTATTTCTTATACATTAGTTATTTACAACAACAAGCAATAAACTGAATGTTTCAACATGACAAGAGTTATTAAAAGTGTGCTAACGTTTGGAAAGTACAAATTAGCACATGACAAATACTCTGAAGTTCAAATGATAGCAAATTAAGTATTATTGAAAACTATAATGTATTATTTTCTCATATAGTAAAATTAATCTGACAAAGTATCAAAACCTGTTTTTAAATTGATATGTTTGGATTAGAGTCATAGAGATGTACAGCACGGAAACAGACCCTTCGGTCCAACCTGTCCATGCCGACCAGATATCCAACTCAGTCTAGTCCCATCTGCCAGCACCCGGCCCATATCCCTCCAAACCCTTCCTATTCATATATCCATCCAAATGCCTTTTAAATGTTGCAATTGTACTAGCCTCTACCACTTCCTCTGGCAGCCCATTCCATACACATACCACCCTCTGCGTGAAAAAGTTGCCCCTTAGGTCTCTTTTACATCTTCCCCTCTCACTCTTGTTCTGGACTCCTCCACTCCAAGGAAAAGACCTTGCCTATTTACCCAATCCATGCCCCTCATATTTTATAAACCTCTATAAGGCCACCCCTCAGTCTCCGACGCTCCAGGGAAAACAGCCCTAGCCTATTCAGCCTCTCCCTATAGCTCAGATCCTCCAACCCTGGCAATATCTTTGTAAACCTTCTTTGAATCCTTTCAAGTTTGACAACATCTTTAGGATGGAGACCTGAATTCCATGCAATATTCCAACAGTGGCCTAACCAATGTCCTGTACAGCTGCAACATGCCCTTCCAACTCCTGTACTCAATACTCTGACCAATAAAGGAAAACGTACCAAATGCCTTCTTCACTGTCCTATCTACCTGCGACTCCACTTTCAGGGAGCTATGAACCTGCACTCCAAGGTCTCTTTGTTCAGCAACATTCCCCAGGACCTTACCATTAATTGTATAAGTCAGGTTAAGATTTGCTTTCCCAAAATGCAGCACCTCGCATTTATCTGAATTAAACTCCATCTGCCACTTCTCAGCCCATTGGCCCATCTGATCAAGATCCTGTTGTAATCTGAGGTAACCTTCTCCGCTGTCCACTACACCTCCAATTTTGACGACATCTGCAAATTTACTAAATATACCTCTTATTGTCACATCCAAATCATTTATATAAGTGATGAAAAGTAGTGGACCCAGCACCGATCCTTGTGGCACTCCACTGGTCACAGGGCTCCAGACTGAAAAACAACCCTCCACCACCACCCTCTATCTTCAACCTTTGAGTCAGTTCTGTATCCAAATGGCTAGTTCTCCCTGTATTCCATGAAATCTAACCTTGCTAACCAGTCTCCCATGGGGAACATTGTTGAACGCCTTACTGAAGTCCGTATAGATCAGATCTAATGCTCTGCTGTCATCAATCCTATTTGTTACTTATTCAAAAAACTCAATCAAGTTTGTGAGACACGATTTCCCACGCACAAAGCCATGTTGACTATCCCTAATCAATTCTTGCCTTTCCAAATGCATGTACATCCTGTCCTTCAGGATTCCCTCCAACAACTTGCCCACCCCCGAAATCACTGGTCGATAGTTCCCTGGCTTGTCCTTACCACCTTTCTTAAACAGTGGCACCATGTTAGCCAACCTTCAATCTTTCAGCACCTCACCTGTGACTATCAATGATACAAATATTTCAGTAAGAGGCCCAGCAATCACTTCCTTAGCCTCCCACATTGTTCTAGGGTACACCTGATCAGATTCTAGGGAATTATCCACTTTTATGCGTTTCAAGACATCCAGCACTTCCTCCTCTGTAATATGGACATTTTTCAAAATGTCACCATCTATTTCCCTACAGTCTATATCTTCCATGTCCTTTTCCACAGTAAATATTGTACAAAATACTCGTTTAGTATCTCCCCCATTTTCTGTGGCTCCACACTTGCTGATCTTTGAGGGGCCCTATTCTCTCCCTAGTTACCCTTTTGTCCTTACTATATTTGTAAAAACTCTTTGGCTCTAATGCAATGAGGGGTACTTTAG
Organism: Chiloscyllium plagiosum; assembly: GCF_004010195.1. Lineage (NCBI taxonomy): Eukaryota > Metazoa > Chordata > Chondrichthyes > Orectolobiformes > Hemiscylliidae > Chiloscyllium > Chiloscyllium plagiosum. Next base: position 65,373,269 of record NC_057715.1, on the reverse strand, counting down.
ATTCCCAAGAGATCAATTGTTTTAAGGGTCTCTATAGTCCAAGGCACAGACAGATGTTTCTGTGGCCAGCAGCGAAAAAGCAGAATGGTGTGTTGCTTTCCTGGTTCCTGGATCCAGGATATCTCAGGGAGGGTGCAGAATGTTCTCAAGGGGGAGAGGGGCCAGCAGGAGGTCATTGTCCACATTGGAACCAACAACATTGGAAGGGAAAAGGTTGAGATTCTGAAAGGAGATTACAGAGAGTTAGGCAGGAATTTAAAAATGAGGTCCTCAAGTGTAGTAACATTTGGATTACTCACGGTGCTATGAGCTAGTGAGGGCAGGAATAGGAAGGATAGAGCAGATCAATGCATGGCTGAGGAACTGGTGTATGGGAGAAGGATTCACATTTTTGGATCATTGCCAGCTCTCCTGGGGTAGAAGTGACCTGTACAAGAAGGATGGGTTGCATCTAAATTGGAAGGGAACTAATATACTGACAAGGAGATTTGCTGGAGCTGCTCGGGAAGATTTAAACTAGTAAGATGGGGGGATGGGTTCCAGGGAGGTAATGAGGAAAGAGATCAATCTGAGACTGGTACAGTTGAGAACAGAAGTGAGTCAAACAGTCAGGGCAGGCAGGGACAAAGCAGAGAACAAGGTAGGACTGATGGAAATACATACAGGGAAGTTATTTGTGTGGAACTGAGAAATAAGCAAGGGATGATCACCTTATTGGGATTGTATTATAGACCCCCTAATAGTCAGAGGAAAATTGAGAAGAAAATTGTAAGAAGATCTCAGTTATCTGTAAGAATAATAGGGTGATTATGGTAGGGGATTTTAACTTTCCAAACATAGACTGGGACTGCCATAGTGTTAAGGGTTTAGATGGAGAGAAATTTGTTAAGTGTGTACAAGAAAATGTTCTGATTCAGTATGTGGATGTACCTACTAGAGAAGGTGCAAAACTTGATGTACTTTTGGGAAATAAGGCAGGACAGGTGACTGAGGAGTCAGTGGGGGAGCACTTTGGGGGACAGTGAACATAATTCTATTCATTTTAAAATAGTGATAGAAAAAGATAGACCAGATCTAAAAGTTGAAGTTCTAAATTGGAGAAAGGCCAATTTTGACGGTATGAGGCAAGAACTTTCAAATGCTGATTGGGGAGCAAACGTTCGCAGGTAAAAGGACAGTTGGAAAATGGGAAGCCTTCAGAAATGAGATAATGAGAGTCCAGAGAAAGTATGTTCCTGTCAGGGTGAAAGGGAAGGCTGGTAGATATACGGAATGCTGGATGAATAAAGAAACTGAGAGTTTGGTTTAAAAAAAGAAGGAAACATATGTCAGGTATAGATAGGAAAGATCAAGTGAATCCTTAGAAGAGTATAAAGGCAGTAGGAGTATACTGAAGAGGGAAATCAGGAGGGCAAAAAGGGGACATGAGATAGCTTTGGCAAATAGAGTTAAGGAGACTCCAAAGGGTTTTTACAAATACATTAAGGACTAAAGGGTAACTAGGGAGAGAATAGAGCCCCTCAATAATCTAAAACAAAAGATTATTCAGCTAGAATACTATGTTTCTAAATAATTCTTGGACTGTTTATTTGCAGAGATTAGAAAAAGGATTTCTTTTCCAATTACATACAGTATGCAATTGAGAAATGTTACTGCATTTAGAATTATATTCTTGTGAAAATGAGTTCAGTCAATATTTTTTAATGGCAAATTTCCCTTACCTCCAATGGTTTCATCCTTTACGAAATAATGTCGATAAAGCAGACAAATTTCAATCCAAAACTTATAGACTCCAACACATCCACAAACAAAAGTCACAAATATTAATGACGTAGATATAGTTATTACTTTTATTTGAAAGATGTTGGACTCTGAAAGAGTATAAAAGAGTATCTTTTAGCACATAGGTAATCAGCTTAATTAAACAAACATTTTTTTCATTATTTATATTTGAACGCAACTTGTTTGTTCAAAGAAATGAGTCAAATTCAGAATCAGGACCAAGACAAAGTTTGTCATCATGCATTAATCGAAAGTTATTACTTCAATTTATAAAGTACCCTTAAACTTAAAAAAAGACTTTTGAAGTGTTTCACAGGAACAATACAAAAAAAAGGGACAGACTTACAAATAGAGATGACCAAAAACTTAGTCCAGTTGGTAGGTTTTAAGAAGTATTTTAAAGGCACAAAGCAATGTAGCGGGTTCAGGAGGTGATTGGAAGGGATTTTTTTTTATTCGTTCATGTGGGCATCACTGGCTAGGCCAGATCCCTCCTCTTTGTTCTGGAGAAGTTACCATCTTGAATTATTGCAACACTGGAGGTGTAAGGACAGCAAAAGTGACATTAAGAAAGTAGTTTCAGGATTTTAAACCAGTGACAATGAAGAAACAGCAAAAAAGTTCCAGATCATGGTGTATTCTGATGTGTCTGCTACCCTTCTTGTTCTAAGTGGTAAAGGCCAAGGGTTTGGAAGGAGCTGTCAAAGGAGCCTTGAAGAGATTTTGCAGAGCTTCTTGTAGAGGGTACAGACTGCTGCTGCTGCTGTGCATCAGTAATGAACAGAGTGAACATTGAAGGTGGATGAAGGGTGTCAAACAAGTGCATTGTTTTGTCCTGGAAAATGTTGAGCTTCTTGAGTGTCTTTGGAGCCACATCCAACCAAGTAAGAGATAGGTATTCTATGACACTACAAACTTTATGCCTTGTAGCATGTGAACAGGCACTGAGGAGGCCAGAGGTGAGATACTCCTCTCAGAGTTCCTAGTCTTTTACCTGCTCTTGTAGCCACGGAACTAGCACGGCCAATACAGTTCAGTTTCTGGTCAGTGGTAATCGTCAGAAATTGCTAACGATTCATCAAGAAAATGCCACTAATGGGGTTAGATTATCTCTTTTTGGAGATAGTCATTGCCTGGAAAGTTTGTGATATGATTGTTAGTTGCCTTTTATCAACCCAAGACTGGATGTTGTCCAGATCATATTGCATTTGGATACAGATTGCATCAGTATTTAGATTAAATTAGATTCCCTACAGTGTGGAAACAGGCCCTTTGGCCCAACAAGTCCACACCGACCCTCCGAAGCGCAACCCACCCAGACCTTTTCCCCTACATTTACCCCTGCACCTAACACTACGGGCCAATTTCCCATGGCCAATTCACCTAACCTACACACCTTTGGACTGTGGGAGGAAACTGGGGCACCCAGAGGAAACCCACGCAGACACGGGGAGAATGTGCAAACTCCACACAGACAGTTGTCCGAGGCGGGAATTGAACCTGGGACCCTGGACCCCTGCACCTAACACTACGGGCAATTTCCCATGGCCAATTCATCTAACCTGCACATCTTTAGACTGTAGGAGGAAACCAGAGCACTTAAAGGAAACCCACGCAGACACGGGGAGAATGTGCAAACTCCACACAGACAGTTGTCCGAGGCGGGAATTGAACCTGGGACCCTGGCGCTGTGAGGCAGCAGTGCTAACCATTGAGCCCCCATACCGCCCATATTTGAGAAGTTATGGTTGGTGGTGAGTATTTTGTAACCATCAATGAATATTCTTACTTTAAACATGATAATGGAGGGAAACTCAGTGATGGAGCAAATGAAGATGGTTTGGACACTACTCTTGGATACTGTTGTAGCGACGTCCTGAAACTGAGATGCTTGACCTCCAACATCCACAACGATTATACTTCATGATAATTATGACTCCAAACAACAGAAAGTTTTCATCTGATCCCATTAAGCCCAGATTTTCCAGGGTACCTTGATGCCATATTTAACTGAATGCTTTCTTGATGTTAAGGGTAGTCATTCTCATCACACCAGAACTTAGACTCTAAGCAGCTCTCAGTGTGGTCTCCTTTACATTGGGAGGTGAGGACTCAAACTGGTAGAACATTTCAGGGATCATCTCTGGGACACATTTACCAAACAACCCCACTGTTGTGTGGCCGACCACTTTAACTTCCCTTCCCACTACACCAAGAACATGCAATTCCTGGGCCTCCTCTACCACCAAGTGCAAACCATTGATGCCTGGAGGAAGAACACCTAATCTTCCGCCTTGGGACTCCAACCACACGGCATCAATGTCGATTTCAACAGTTTTCTCATCTCCTCTACCCCACCTCATCCCAGATTCAACCCACCAACTCAGCACCGCCCTCTTGAACTGTCCTACCTGTCCATCTTCCTCCCCACCTATCCACTCCATTCTCCCCTCCAAACTATCACTATCACTGCCCGCCTGCATCTACCTATCGCCTTCCCAGCTACCTTCCCCCCAGCCCCACCACCACCCTCACCCGCACACCCGACATTCCTGATGAATGGCCTACGCTCCACAGATGCTGTCTGATCTGCTGTACTTTTCCAGCATCATGCTTTTTAACAACATCAGAGATAGTGAAGAGGCTAAAATTTGAGTCCAGATATCTTAATGGATTGAGAATGATGATGACTACAGAAATTATTTGAGGGGTAAGGTCACTGAGAGATTTGAAAACAAAATGAGGGCAATAGGGCAGCAGTCTCACTGTGAGTTGAGACACAAACAGCAGAGTATTGGCTGATGTCAATTTCACCGAGAGTAGAATTAATCTGGGAGAATGGGAGTACATTGGAGTAGAACAAAAATGGAGGCAATTTGCCAACACTTTTGGGACACATATTGGAGGAGAATCCGAAAGCCATTTAAAAGCCAATTGGTTGTAGTGTATAGGTTGTCCTATGTATATGGTCTATCGCTTTCTTCATATATCTTCCCACAACTTGCTTTCTTGCTGGGCTCCTATTTTGTTACAGACAGACAGACAGACTCCTGTCCCTACCAAGCTCCACTGTCACCTCCTACCAGTTGTTACTTTCACCAGCTTCTGGCAAACAGCTGACAGTCTTCAGCACATGATTTCCTGGAGTTAAAATTATACAAACTCTTTATTCATTCTGCAGACTTGGTTAACATTATGTCTTGGGCATGGCATTGAGACTGGAAGTATGTGACTTTTTTTCCAAACTTACGATTTATCATAAAGAGTTGTAAAACACACTAGGTGTGGCAGTGCAGTAGCATGCAATGGTGCAATGACCTATTCAGTTAATTATGTTACAAGGCACTTCAGTCTGTCTCTCTCCACCTACAATGTAGATTGCATCCACAGCTGCACTTTATCAGTAACAGCTCTGACTCATTTGCTATTACTCTTCATCTTCTTGAGTCAGAAGGTAAGGAGATAACATTACATCAAAGGACGAGGCTTACAAAATTGGTAAAAAAAAGATGTAAGGCTGAAAATTTGGAGAACTCGAGAATTCAGCAAAGGAGTACCAAGAAATTGAGATGGAAAGAGAGAATGTAATATGAAGATAAAGTGTCAAAAGACATAACATTAATTGTAAACGTTTCTAAAGACCTGTTAAAAAAAGAGATTAGCAAAGAAAATCTGGGTCCATTACAGGAGAAGTAATTTGTGCCTATCTGCACACAAGAAGTCCCTGAAATAATTGCGATGCAAGGGTCTAGTGAGGGTATGGAACTGGAATTTATTTTTGAGAATTTTTGCAGCAGATTTGATGAGAAAAAACCAAGTGATGTGGTGTATTTGGATTTTCAGAAGGTTTTGGTAAAGTACCATGCAGGTGGTTAGTAAATAAAATGACAGCATGTGGGATTGGGGTAACAGCATGGACTGAGGATTGTTAACTAACAGGAAACAGCAAGAAGAACTTGGTAAATCTCAGGTTGGCAGGCTACTATTGGGCTACTGTAAGGATCAGTGCTTGTGCCCCTACTGTTCACAATCTATATGGATGATTTGGACATAGGGATCAATTGTAATATTTCAAAGTTTGCAGATGATAACAAATCTTTAGGGGAAGGTGAGCTGTGTGGAGGGTGCAAAAAGACTTTAAGGGGATCTAAGCAGGCTGAGTAGTGGTTGACAGTATGACAGACAGAAAATAATGTGAACAAGTGTGAGGGTATTCGCTTTCACAGGAGTGGTGCGAGTGCTGAGTATCTTTTAAATGGTGAGATATTGGAAAATGTTGATATCCAAAAGGGACCTCGGTGACCCTGTTAATAAGTCACTGAAAGCTAAAATGTAATTGTAGCAAGTATTTCAGAAAGCAAATGGTACAACAGCCTTTAAACCAAGAGGAGTGGATCTCAGGGCCAAATAAATCTTGCTTTAGTTGTATAGAACACTGGTGAGAACACACCTGGAGTATTATGGGCAGATCTGATCTCCTGGCCTAAGGAAGGATATATTTCCTATGGGGGAATGCTTTGGAAGTTTATCAGACTGAGTCCTATTAAGAGAGACTGAAGAGACAGGGCCTCTACTCTCAAGAAATTAAAAGAATGAAAGGTGATGTTATAGAAATATTCAAAATACTTAAAGGATGGACAGTGTGAGTGCAAGGAGAAAGTGAGGTCTGCAGATGCTGGAGATCAAAGTTGAAACTTTATTGCTGGAACAGCACAGCAGGTCAGGCAGCATCCAGGGAACAGGAGATTCGACGTTTCGGGCACAGGCCCTTCCTCAGGAATGAGCAGAGAGTGTTCAGCAGGAGAAGATAAAAGGTAGGGAGGAGGGACTTGGAGGAGGGGAGTTGGAAATGTGATAGGTGGAAAGAGGTCAAGGTGAGGGTGATAGGTTGGAGTAGGATGGAGGCGGAGAGGTCAAGAAGAAGACTGCAGGTCAGGAAGGCGGTGCCGGGCTGGAAGGATCCGGCTGAGACAAGGTGGGGGGAGGGGGGATGAAGAAACTGGTGAAGTCCAAGTTCATCCCCTGCGGTTGGAGGGTTCCCAGTCGGAAGATAAGACGCTCCTCCTCCGACCGTCGGGTTGTTGTGGTTTGGCGGTGGATGAGTCCAATGACCTGCATATCCTCGGTGGAGTGGGAGGGGGAGTTGAAATGCTGTGCCACAGGTTGGTTGGGTTGGTTCGTCCGGGTGGCCCAGAGGTGCTCTCTGAATCGCTCCGCAAGTAGGCGGCCTGTCTCCCCAATATAGAGGAGGCCACACCGGCTGCAGCGGATGCAGTAGATGATGTGGGTGGAGGTGCAGGTGAATCTGTGGCGGATATGGAAGTTTCCCTTGGGGCCTTGGAGAGAAGTGAGGGGGGAGGTGTGGGCGCAAGTGTTGCACCTCCTGCGGTTGCAAGGGAAGGTGCCGGGAGTGGTGGTTGGGTCGGTGTGAGTGCAGAAAGGATGATTCCCCTAGATGCAGGGTCTAGAACTAGAGGCACAGTCTCAGGATAAAAAGCAAACTATTTAAGATTGAGATTAGGAGGGAGGTGAATCTTTCAAATTCTCTATTCCAAAAGGCTCTGAGTGTTAAGGCATTAAATAGGCTCAAGATAGAATTGATAGATTTCTAGTTAGGAATAATAGCAAGAAAAATGGGGATAGAATGGGAAAAATGGCATTGGAGTAGCTTATCAGCCATGTGTTAGTATGGTGGAGCAGGCACGGGGCGGGGGGGATAAATGGCCAATCTGCTCTTATGTTCCTCTGTGTTCAAGTCACCCTCTAGTATTACAATTTCCAATGAACTTGTCGGAGGCGTTATCTTTTAGATGAGCTCTGACACTGAGCAAGTTCTGAAGAAGCATCATACTAAACTCGAAACATTAAATTTCTTCCTGCTTTCACAGATGCCGCCAGACCAGTTGAGCTTCTCCAATAGATTTTGTTTCCATTTCAGAATTTCAACATCTGCACCATTTTGCTTCTATTAAACTGAGGCTGCGTCAGTGCTCTCAATTTTATGAAGATGGTCCTATTAGAAAAGTAGGGGAGCTTTTCCTGGTTGATATTTATCTAATCCACCTCATTTAGATAAATTGCTGTTTACAGTATGCAAATTGGCATTTCTTACACTGCAACAGTGGCTAATTTTCACAGTTCTTCCTTGACTGTAAACTGCTTTGTATTTAGGAAGGAAGAATAGAGGCAAGACTATTTTCTAAATGGGAGAAAATTCAGAAATCTGAAGTGCAAAGGAACTTAGGAGCTCTAGTCCAGGATTCTCTTAAGGTAAATTTGCACATTGAATCGGTAGTTAGGAAGGCAAATACAATGTTGGCATTTATTTCGAGAGGACTAGAATATAAAAGCAGGGATGTACTTCTGAAGCTTTATAAGGCTCTTGTCAGATCACATTTAGAGTATTATGAGCAATTTTGGGCTCTGTACTTCACGAAGGATGTACTGGCCCTGGGGCGGGTCCAGAGGAGGTTCATGAGAATGTTCCCAGGAATGATTTGGAGATGCCGGTGTTGGACTGGGGTGTACAAAGTTAAAAATCACGCAACACTAGGTTATAGTCAAACAGGTTTAATTGGAAGCACATTTATAACAAATTTATAGCAAAAATTTGTGGCTATAAATTCTGTGTCTTACAATTGTGTACTCCTCAACCACCTGATGAAGGAGCAGCACTCCGAAAGTTAGTGCTTCCAATTAAACCTGTTGGACTATAGCCTGGTTTTGTGTGATTTTTAACTTTGTAGATCCCAGGAACGAAAGGCTTAATATACGAGGAACATTTGAGGACTCTGGATCGATACTTGATGATGTTTAGAAGGAAGGGGGGATTCTAATGGAAACATACAGAATACTGAATGGCCTGGACAAAGATGGCGTTGGGAAGTTCTTTCCATTAATAGGAAAGACTAGGACTTGAGGGCACAGCTTTAGAGTAAACCTTTTAGAACGGGGATGAGGAGAAACTTCTTCAGCCGGAGAGTGATGAATCTATTGAATTCATTGCCACAGAAGGCTATAGAGATCGGGTCATTGAGTATATTTAAGACAGCGATAGATAGGTTCTTGACTGTCAAGGGGGTGTGAAAGGTTAAAGGGAGAATGGGATTGAGAAACTAATCAGCCATGATTGAATGGCGGAGCAGACTTGATGGGACAAATGGCCTAATTTCTGCTAGAATGTTTTTATGGTCTTAAGGTCTTACGGTCTAGCATTGCACTATATATTTCCTGATGTGTAGTCTGAGACTGTAATCTGGTTCCAACTCCTCTGTGTACAATGGTGGAGTTTGCATCAAACTTCAGTGCAACCCCTGAAACATAGTCTGGACCTTGGAATTTACCAGTCTGCAATACTTATGTTTGGACTGCTCCTTGCACTGTGTCACCTCTTGTTCTTTGTTCATAATAACATTTTAGAGGTCAATATTTCAAAATATTGATGATAGAATGGCAAGATAATAAATCATTAGACTTTAGGAATTGCCAGGACCCCTCAAATAATGATAGTCAAAGAGGGACAAGCATTTGCAATTGACTTTCAATGTGAACCGTAAGTATTCACCTAAGACAGTGTTTCTTTAGTTATGTTTGCTTATCTCTTGTATAGTAAAATTCCTTTGTTCTAATTCATGGAATCCTGTGGCATAGTTTCTCCCTTTGAATACTGAGTGTTTGAGTTTCTCTTAACATTAACAGTCTCTATCAGGATCCTAACAGCTGGAAGGCCAGCAACACTCAGGAAGAACAAAGAAAATCTTTCAGCAAGTTGCTGGCCTTGCAGCAGTAATTGATATTTGTGTCCATTTAAATTCTAAAGAACAGATTCCTGTGAGTTGAATCCAGAGTAAAAGTTCTCTCAAGGATTTCTTTCCAATTGCATGTTATGAAGGAGATAGTTGATGACGTAAGAAATGTGGGAAATCTCTACTTTGGGTTATCTTGTTAATTGATGAAACTAACCTAAATACTGGCCATACGTTAAACTTCATTGTTAAACCTTACACTGCACTATTGTATTCCTATTTGTAATATACTGTCGATAAAAGAGGTTAAGATGAAAAGATGGGAAAATGTGGTTTGAGTTATCATTAGCCTGAAAGGTGTAAAAGGAACCAAATGGTCAAAAAGCAGATATTCAGCAGTGTGAAAACAAACAGCTTGTTGTGCGGGAACTACAAGATAAACATGCTTATAACATCTTGAAGGCTCAGATGTACAACTGCACAACTGAGATAAAATAGTTGAACTTGAGGGTCTGTCAGCTAATGTTTAGTCTCCCAAACAGAATGATACCAAGAGCATTGGTTAGTTTAATTCCTTTACTGGCTTATCCCACCATAAAGGTTCTACCTTTGTCCCCTTACCTAAGGTATGGTGACCTTAAGGTTACATTCTAGGAGAAAGTGAGGACTGCAGACACTGGAGGTCAGAGTCGAAGAGTATGGTGCTGGTAAAGCACAGCAGGTCAGGCAGCCTCTGAGGAGCAGGAGAATCGGTGTTTTGAACATAAGTCCCTCATCAGGATGCTGCCTGAGTGGCTGTGCTTTTCCAGCACCACACTCTCGACTCAGGGTACATTCACCTGTTACATTCTTTCTAATGAGAGAGTAGCCTCTAAAACTATGGTAACAATAGTTGAGCACCAAGTTTCTAAACTTAATAAAGCAAGTTTCCTTGCTTTAGTAAGACACTAGCATTGGAAAGTTTATCAGCACGGAATAACAGAGATGTTGAAACTTTGACCTGGCTTAGGTGGTTATACATTCAACAAAATATTTTGTCATTGGGCTGTTTGAATACCAATAAGGGCATGATGGGTTATATTGGTCTCAATTTACTTTGCTGTGAAATAAAAATCTCGAGATTCTGCAAGAACAGAAATTTTACGGATGTTAAGAATTGCCTTGACTCATGCACCAGCAGGTCCTGTACAAACAGGGAGTGTGACATGCTGATGACCATTCCTTCCTTCCAGGATATATGAAAAATGCTGTTTCACTTTGAGATTGCTGTACAGCCTGAGTAAAGATTTACTTATATCGATTTAACATATACCGCCATCACTGATAAGATTTACCACTTGGAATATATTTAGAACATGAGAATAAGGGATTAATGTGCTATATTGGTTGCAATCCAAATTACGAGAGAAAACTATGTTACTCTCCACAGTCACCTCAAGGATAATGTGCAATGGTTCTGAAACTCTGGTGCACATGATGGATCTGAAAGGGCAAACCATTCTCATCACCAGCTAAGCTACGTTTCAGTGTGTGTTTGAAAGTTCTAGCAATGAGACCTTTTGTCAAATAAATTCAAGTTGGTTCAGGAACCATCTGACAGGATTCATTGCTTCCTTTACATGCAGAGCCTCAAGGATGTTATGTATGGAACAGTGCCTGATGGACTAGTGTTGAAAGGTGCTTTTCTGCACAAACTTACCTGAGGGACAGATCATATGGCAAGCTCAAATAAATGTTTTGTATATTTTTTAATTTAAAAATTCAGCTGTAATTCGTGGAAGAATGATTGTAGTTTGTGCACACTCATATGAGGAATAAAAGGATATGTCAAATGTTGCTAAAGGGTGAATTCTTGCAAAGAAAGCAGAGCTTAAGAACAGATGTTTCCTGATGTGAACTAGAAAAATTAATGCTCCTGACTGTTACACAATTTGATGAACATTGTGTTTTCCTTAAAATGTTGAATGAGATTTTCATGAGAGGGAGAGTGAGTGTGTACATGTGAGTGTGTGTGTGAGAGAGTGTGTGTTTGCATGCTCACTAATTTTCTGATCTGTTGTAAAAAATAAAATTGTCTTTGATTGTGGCATATTGCAAAGGAGCATAACTCAAAATAGTTTTAGAAAGGCACTGGTTTCAATGATTCTGTAGAATACGCTACAGTATATGTTTGAGCAGGCTTCATTGGCAAACAGAATGATCTTAAGGGCATGTCCATGATTAATAACTAAAGCTGTGAGCTATGTCAATGATTATTATTCTCTATAAAAGTTCAATTATAGTTCAATCATAGTACTTTGTTGATCCAGGAGAGGCAGAAAAACAAATAATGTATTTAAAATATGTTGAATATGAGGAGAAAATATCTTCATAAAATTGAGAGAAAGATGGTTAATCATATAGTGTAAATAGGTAAACCAGGATTGAGCTAGAATTGATTAGTCTAATTGGTCAGAATATTTTAAGCCCAGTACACAATGGTTGGCAGCAGGGGCCAGGGATTAAGCAGGAAGCATTGGGACAGTGTCATAATACTGTCCCTCCATCTCCCTCAGGTTTCCGAGCATAAGATGCCAGAGATTTGGCAAACCATTCCACAAAAGCAGCTAGCTATGTAGGCCCCAGTGAGGAGCCATTTTCAGATGAAAATGATAGTTTATTTGAATTGGACTAACTCCCCTCACAGTTCTGGAGGCTGACAGCTTTGGGGTGGTCTCCCAATACAAGCTTCAGGGGGCCTTTGATGTCTCATCTTGCTGTCCAATATATGAGTCCCAAAGAGGAAAAGGCAATAGCTTGAGTTGGAACCAATTATGTGGAAGGGCAAATTACAGATGCCATAATCTGTTAAAAACTGCTGTGTGCCAACAAAATATTTGCCAGCACTGATTGCTATCAACTTTAAATCCTTGAAAATCTGGCAAGTGGCCTTGGCAACATTTGCAGGCCAATCCTCGGCAACATACGAACAAGAAACAAGGAATAGGCTACTCAACCCATTCAGGTTTGGATCTTATAGAACCTCAGCACATACTGACACTTGGGGCTAGATTCTCAGTGAGACTTGAGAAATCCAATACTCAGATGAATTCTGGATTCTGACCCATTGACTGAGCTACACCCTGCATGACCAATGACTTCTAAATACAAGTAGCTTAATGAAGGAGGAGGTCATCTCATCAACATTTAATGAGATCAAGTGCCTCCAGGAGGCAGGAGCTGCACCGGTGGTGATATGACCCCACAGCATGGTAGTTTCAAAAGCTGCCATATTAAGTCCCAACCAGTAGCTTTTTATAACATTTGTGGCACGGTGGCACAGTGGTTAGCACTGTTGCCTCACAGCACCAGAGACCTGGGTTCAACTGCCTGTGTGGAGTTTGCACATTCTCTGAGTGGGTTTCCTCTGGGTGCTCCGGTTTCCTCCCACAGTCCAAAAATGTGCAGATTAGGAGAATTGGCCAAACTAAATTGCCCATAGTGTTAGGTTAGGGGTAAATATAGGGGAATGGGTTGGGAGGGGGTTACTCTTCGGAGGGTCAGTGTGGACTTGTTTGTGTAATTCTACATGTGGTCCTAGTGCTGACATTTTGTTAAAATGGCTGGAAATAGGAAGTTGATTGTTTTTGTGTCAGAAGTTCAAAAACTGCTTAGAAACCATCTGGAGTTAACATTTTCATGTAGGTGAACTCTTCATTGATATGGAAATGGATTTCCTGCATTCTTTGAATGCGTGGGAGTGGGAATGGAAGTGAGTCAAATGAAGACTGGAGCTCATTTAAACACCTCATGGCAGCCATAGCAAAGACTGCTGGTTGTTTTCAGGAACTACCAATGCTTTGTGTCAAAGCCCTCCATTGTACAAGAGGGAATCAAATTGTTGCAGTGTAGTGAGAGACCAGGCACTGTCAGCAAGGCAGCCCATCAATTCATCAATGCTGACCTGGAATGAATGCTTGAGGCTCTGAGTGAGTGGAGGGAGGTTGTCTTGATGGAGAGTGGCAGCAAGAAGCCACCTCATCATATAACTGTGGCAACTGTCTGGTCAGCATCATCTCCTTCTACCTCTTCCTTGTCCTCATCTGCGGAATGTTTCAGAGAACACCTCTGGGACACCCGGACCAACCAACCCAACCACCCCGTGGCTCAACACTTCAACTCCCCCTCCCACTCCACCAAGGACATGCAGGTCCTTAGACTCCTCCATCGCCAGACCATAGCAACACGACGGCTGGAGGAAGAGCGCCTAGGAACCCTTCAACCACAAGGGATGAACTCAGATTTCTCCAGTTTCCTCATTTCCCCTGCCCCCCACCTTGTCTCAGTCAAATCCCTCGAACTCAGCACCGCCTTCCTAACCTGCAATCTTCTTTCTGACCTCTCCGCCCCCACCCCCACTCTGGCCTATCACCCTCTCATTGACCTCCTTCCACCTATCACATTTCCAACACCCCTCCCCCAAGTCCCTCCTCCCTACCTTTTATCTTAGCCTGCTGGACACACTTTCCTCATTCCTGAAGAAGGGCTCATGCCAGAAACATCGATTCTCCTGTTCCTTGGATGCTGCCTGACCTGCTGTGCTTTTCCAGCAACACATTTTCAGCAGAGGACAAAAGAATCATAGTAACTGACAGAAAGTGCATGTACACATGTTAGGGTTGGAGGCCAGTTGGACATTGAGGGAGTGGAAGTCTTCAGCTGATAGATTTCATTGGCTGCTTATTGGATGTGGCGATTGCCACATGGGTGCAATCATTGATGTCCTATATCTGTAGGAATCCACTGCTGGAGGAAACACCACTGCATTCTGTCCCTGTGAAGCCCTGTCTGTTGTGAAATGAATGTGCTACCCGTCTCCAGCAAAGACGGCATGATCGGTTCCAGTTATTGCCAAGATACCAATGAGGCCAACAGCAGATGCTTGGGAAGAGACAGAAACAAAGGACTTCAAGTGACTTTGATGACCACTGGCAGGCCTTGGCAATGAGTGTTACAAGGTGCAAGTTATCTGGCAATGAAGGCTCATATGTCCATGGCTATCTTCTTGCAGCATCACAATCCCCTGTCGTAGCAGTCACCTCACCAGCTCCAACAATGGTTGTAGATCCTGTATATAGTATAAGTAACATGTGTGCTTTTTGTTCACAACCTAAAACCTTGACAAAATCTGAAATAATCTTTCAGGATCATTCTTTGGCTTTAAAAGGAAGAGTAGGATTTCTGTCCTGTCTGGGTAAATGTGCTTGCAAATAGCTGTGCTTTTGGGGATAGATCCTTTCTAAAGATGACAGATATCCACTATATCAGGAGACTGTGATCTCCAGGCAGATGTTAGCCCTTTACAAAATTTACTTACTGTTAGGTTCTTACCTTTCTCTTTCAGTCTGAGTACACCAGATGAGCTTCCCTGAGAATTCTGGGAGAAGCAAGTGAAGTTAATACTAAAGTCTTCTTCAGTGACTTTACTCAAATACGCTTTCCGAATTAAAATAAACCCTTCACTATCTTTAGTCTTCCTAAAGAGGATAAATTAGAAAGAGTTTAACTTAATTAAAGAACAAATATCTATTAGACTGTTTAATGAAGCTTCTTTGATCTTGATTTTTATACAAATACTCTAAAATCTATAGTAGTCATGATTTGGAGATGCCGGTGTTGGACTGGGGTGTACAAAGTTAAAAATCACACAACACCAGGTTATAGTCCAACAGGTTTAATTGGAAGCACACTAGCTTTCGGAGCAACGCTCCTTCATCAGGTGATATTGGAGGGCTCGATCGTAACACAGAATTTATAGCAAAAATTTGCAGTGTGATGTAACTGAAATTATACATTTCACCGCACAGCACAACAATCAACAGACAGGAGGGTTCCCTCCCAGTTGGGGAACGCTTCAGTGGTCCAGGGCATTCAGCCTCGGACCTTCGGGTGACCATCTTCCAAGATGGACTTCAGGACAGGCAGCAGAGAAAAGTGGCCGAGCAGAGGCTGATAACTAAGTTCGGTACCCATAGGGAGGGCCTCAACCGGGACCTTGGGTTCATGTCACATTACAGGTGATCGCCATTGCACTACACACACACACAGATATTCCTGCACACACACACAC
>NC_057715.1:65329611-65357576 GCF_004010195.1 Chiloscyllium plagiosum | reverse complement strand
ATGTAAAACTCTGTTATCTCACTTTTTAGATTGGAATCAATCTAAACATCAGGTCATAGACAGAGAACACAGGGGGCTAACACCTTCAACATATTGTCTAGCTATCACCATTGTTAACAGCTAACCCAAGAATGCAACTTTAAAAAAAAGATTTTGTGATTTACACATGAAAAAAGTGAAACTATCATTGTATTCTAACAGATGAAAGGCTTAACAGACAATCAATTTTTCAATGTATAATTTCAGTTACATTACACTGCAAATTTTTGCTATAAATTCTGTGTTACAATCGAGCCCTCCACTATCACCTGATGAAGGAGCATCGCTCTGAAAGCTAGTGTGCTTCCAATTAAACCTGTTGGACTATAACCTGGTGATGTTTGATTTTTAACTCTAAAATCTAAACAGGGTTAATTAACTTTAACATAATATGCTGAAATCACACCACTATATTAAATTGCTTTGGAAACTATTTTAAGCAACTTTTTATTTTAAATAACTGATGTTTTTGTTTTTAAAAAAGTATTTATAAGAAAAACATAAGAATATTCTCCTCAATTAGTGTTAATGCAGAGCAGAATTTCACTAACAATCAATTTTAAGTATGACCTCCGTCAGTTGTTCTCACAATGAGTAAGGGGAAATGTGATTTGATTACCAACAAGACTCAAAGGAATAGGTTTTTCTGCTATTGTTTTTGTGTGTACCATATCACTTGTGTACTCCAAAATGAATACAGACAAACATTACTTGCCTATACTGCAGTTTGCCTGATGCTGTGACTGGTTATGTAAGTGCAACTCCAGCATGTGCTGCTGTAGTGATAGAACTGCTGGCCTTTTTTGGGCTGAACGGCTCAGGAACTCACCAAGCATCCTCACTGGGACAGCAGCTCTTCAGGCTGCCTTTGATAAAATTACCAAGCTGGTCCACTTACTACTATCAATGAAGGTTTGGGTCTGGCATTCCTCAACCCATCATCAGTGACCCAACTTGCCTCATAAAAGTTCAGGCATTTTTGACTAAAATCAACACATTGGCTAAATCTGAGTTGCTTGAATTTTTTGGGTGGATTTTCTTTTGCCACAATGAAAGGTTACACCCTATCTTACTGAGTTACCTCATTAGGGCGGCATGGTGGCTCAGTGGTTAGCTCTGCTGCCTCACAGCACCAGCGTCCCACGTTCGATTCTAGCCTCGGGCAACTGTCTGTGTGGAGTTTGCACATTCTCCCCGTGTCTGAGTGGGTTTCCTCTGGGTGCTCTGGTTACCTCCCACAGCCCAAAGATGTGCAGGTCAGATGAATTGGTCATGCTAAATTGCCTGTAGTGTTAGGTGCATTAGTCAGAGGGAAATGGGACTGTGTAGGTTACTCTTTGGAGGTTCGGTGTGGACTGGTTGGGCCAAAGGACATGTTTCCACACTGTAGGGGCTCTAATCTAATAATTTCCTACCAAATCCCTCATATCTGTTTTCTATCCCATTTACAGCGTACCATTCACAAAACAACTTAATGTAACCCGTCGTGTAAACCCCAAAAGCCTTACACTTCCCCAAGTCCCCACCCAACCCATCTGCTTCATGCCTACACCAGCCTATCTTTCCCACCTAGCCCCTGGTATAAGGTGACCGTGCTTGGTGTATTTATTCACTTTCTACCACCCCTTTGAAAGCAGGTTGCTCGTGACCATTGATGACCATCCCCTCCTGCATTATCCATTTCCCTGTCATGCCTTACTTTATCCCACCCTTGCAAATCCTGCTGCCCCCTTCATGATTGTTCTGTGCCTTTACCCAAAGCATGCAGTCAGAATCCCAAAGGCTAACTCGTCGAGGCCTAGTCCCACGGAATGCCTTAAAATGACCAATTCATATTGGAGACTGCCCTTGATTTAATATGTGGGAATCTCTGACTAATTGGAGATTCCCGTGGATTTCGGTAGAGGTGACTCTCCTAGGGCTTTGAGAGATGGCTGGTTGTTTGCTGTCCATGCAGTGTGTTTGCCAAGTGAGCTGCTGACATATGGTGCAGCCATGAAATGGCACAGCCCATTGATGTACAGCAACTTGAATGCCCCCTAGACTGAGGACTGCTTAGCAGCAAGGCAAATGCCTGTTCTCATGACTGCATAAATTGTGCAAGGCAAGGTAGGAATGCTGTGATGATGCAGGTAGGTGCTAAGTGAGTGAGCACTGAGAGAACAAGCAAGCATCCCTGAGACACAGCCTAATCTGGTCTTTGCGCTGGGAGCATATGCTTGGTGCAGTTTCCTGTTGCAGGTTTTCAGTACTGAGGTGCTCCTCAATACAAATCTGTGCTTCCGGAATACACTGCCAATGCATCAGAGAAGTACCAGGCTGGTCACAATGGGTTGTCAAATGGCAGATGCCAATGTCCACTGGAAGAGTGCTGCATGACCCTGGTGCCCAGTGATCATGCCCTGAGCTGTGGTCTAGTCACAGACACCATGGAGGTCAGATGGAACAGGCAGTGAATTTGTTGGATACACGCTTTGCTTCCCTTGTCACATTTTCTGGATGTCAAGCTGGTGTGGCGCGTTTGGTAAGATGGTTGGTTGAATTTTAATGAAACACGTTATGCTGTTAACAAGCATTAAATCTCAATTATCGGAATCTCACCAGGTTGCTTGTGAAAAGGGTAAACAATGGAGTGAGATTGTTATGATGTTGCACTTGTTGCTCAATTCTGCCGCACATTATACCATAGTCTATGCTACACTGATGCCTACAAGATCTAACCCATTAAATTTAAAATGATGTAAGCATACCAGCTTTTTTTCATCCAACAATCTACAGTCAGAAATAGACAGACTGATTACAGGAATATCTCAACATTTGAGTTTCTGATGCAACACGATTTGTGCCTAAAGTGTGAAATTGTGAAATTGTCCAGAACTAACAGACTCAACTTTAACCCTGAGTAAGTGAATCAACTTAACTGAGTTGAAATCTTCAGCGAAAAAAGTATAATTTTTGATCAAAGGCTCCTTATCATTGTCAAAGATTGACTATGTACTCAGAACAGATGTTAATCTTTTATGATGAGGAAAAGTGTAATCACCATTTTATTTCTAAGTATGTTAAAAATAATTGATGTTGTTTTTCTATGAAAAGTGTGGAATATCAGGAGGTCAATTTGATTTGCAGATAACTCAAAAATGAGGGCAACAAAATTTGACCTGTTAGTGCCCACAATGTTTTCGGTGCAGTACTCTTTGGTTCTAAAATGGCATTCATGCTTCACATGCACAATTGCAGTGCAGCCCCTGCAGGACAGCATTTTTGCTAGGTCAGTAGCAAGTATTCAGTGGAAGTATGCAGGTTAGGCAGCTCTGCATATAATGCTGTTTTGATATTGCGACTGCCAATTCCAACCTCAATGCTGCTGTGAATGCCTTTTCTTAAGCATGCACAGCTGATCATGTATTCAACAACAGGAAGTGCCTCTCTCCCTAACCCCAACAGTAATAGTAAGAAGCGTCATTGATTGCTCTTGGGTTAACTTCTGTTCGAATAAAAGTGCTTTGCGGTTTGCAGATTTGCTTAAAGTTGTTAATATTGACAGTGCTGCTGCATATTGGAAACTCTTTGGTTTGACCTGACAGCTTCTGTTCAGACTACATCCTCCTAGCTACGTGCTTCTAGCTGTTGTTTCATTCTGCATTGACCTGAAGAGTAAGAGGGAATACAAAGAGAGGAGACACAGAGAGATAGACAAACTGCTCTCTAAGGGAGGAGATGAGAAAGGAGAACTCTTAACAGGTGGTTTTATCAAGCTATGGTCATCTGAGAGCAGTTCTACCACGCTCAGCACATCATGTCAGCATATACTTGCTATTCTGCGGCAAACAAGGGGTGCTTATTCCATGCCTATCTGTTGGTCTCTCAGTCTTCCAGCCACCACATCAAATAAGAGGGTGGCTCCTAGATACCAAGGACTATTCACTTATTGGCCTGTATCATGACTGTACTGCCAAAACATGAGTGGGCACCATGAGTGCAATGAGAGCTATCCTGCTACACAAAACATCATTGAGCAGATCATTAGCATGGTACACCCACATTCTGTGAAAAAAAATTAAATTACCCGCAGGCAGAACAGTAGTAGGCTTTTTTCACATCTGCAGTTTATATCTCAAACTCATCTACCTATTACTAATAACGTGTTATTACTAATATCTAGTACTGGAGCAAACCATAACAGACACATCACCCACAAACGTTGTACAACATTCGCTGACACACTTACCCTGATCTTGCAGGACAAGGTGGTGCAGAACTAGGGATCGCAGTGTCTAACTACTAAGGAAAAGCATGACTACTTGTTCTCATCCCCATTGAAGAGACAAGTTGCTCTCATTGGAGCAGCCATGACTAAGGCTGTAGCTAGTAAGGGACTGCAACTATTGGAAATGATGGCATGTTACTACCTAAATGACCTTGTCACATCTAAGTTTCCATTCATCCAAAGTGTTCTCTAACATACAAGCTGCGGATGGTGTAATATGCACCAACTGCATTCCCATCTTTCCCTTGTCCCAACTCTACTCTGTATCTGGGGAGTAAGTTTGCCAATGGGTTCTGGGATAGCTTACATAAGGTGACAAATGGGCCTGAACAGTACTTGGTGCATTGGTAAGCCAGCTAGAAAGTTTCTGTCACCAACAAGAAGCATGGAAGACTTTGGTACTAATTTGGTAGAGAAATTTTCAGAGTTTGAAGCCCATTTTCTTTCTCAGTGTGCAAATGGTGACCAACTCAATGATACCACACACAACCATGATGCAATGTGTGGAACTGTAGTACAATGAGTTTTTTGGGTTGTCTTCAGTGAAACCTCAGTTGACTGAAATGATCATGGACAGTCCAAACAGAAAGACAGTGTGTTGGCTGCCTCTGCTCTTTCTCTGTTTCTTCCTTTTCCAGTTCCTGAACTCTCACCGCCTGCCTGGTGACAAAGCCTGTACTCTCAGAATGCTCAGGTTCTGCAGGACACAGCAGATCATAATGAATTAAGGAATCCATTCCAATGATATTGCAAAACTCCTCCTACTTTCATTTACATCCCAGAGAGCAGTTGAGAGTCAATCATATTTCTGTGGGTCTGGAGTCACATGTAGGCCAGACCATGTATGGACAGCAGTTTCCTTCCCTAAAGGACATAAATGATGGGTTGTTTTTCCTGACAATCAGAAATGGTTTCACGGTCATCATTAGACTCTTAATTTCAGGTTTTTATTGAATTCAAATTCTACAATCAGTCATGGAGAGATTCAAACCCCACCCCAAGAATATCACATGGGGTTCTAGATTATTAGTCTAGCAATAATATCACTAGGTTGTCACCTTTCCTAATCTAGACAGGAATTTCCTTTTCCTGGTGAAATATTTCCTCTCCATATTCTTTTCGTAATAAAGGCATATAACTAATTATCATTTTAGGAATTCAAATTTTAACATAGAGGTAAGTAGATGTTTCATAAGGTAGAGGAGCAAAAGTGGTCTACTGAGTCTGGTCTGTTATTCAATGAAATCATTGTTGATCTGATAATCGTCAACTCCACTTTCCATAATCCTTTAATTCTTTGCTGTTTAAAAATTTGTCTCTCAGCATTGAATATACCTGACGACCGTCCTAAACAGCCCTGTGTGATAAAGTCCACAGATTCACCATTGTCTGAGAAAATAAAAACATTTATCTTCATCTCTGTCATAAAAGGGTGAATCAAAGAACAATACAGCCCAGGAATAGGCCTTTGGTCCTCCATGCCTGCACTGACATATTTTGCCCTTCCATACTAAAACCGTCTTCACTTACAGGATCTGTATCCCTCTATTCCCTTCCTATTTATGTATTTGTCCAGGTGTTATTGAATGCTGCTATTGTGTCTGTTTCCAATACCTCCTCTGACAATGTGTTTCAGGCACTCACCACACTTTGTGTGAAAATCTTGTCTCAAGTATCTCTTTTAAAATTCTGCCCTCACACTTTGAACCTGTGTCCCCTAGTAACTGACCCCTCCATCCTGGGAAAAAGCCTGATACTATCCACTATATCCATGCCATTCACAATCTTATAAACTTCTATCAGATTGCCTTTCAATCTCCTGCTTTCCAGTGAAAACAAACCCAGTCTATCCAACCCTTCTTCATAGCTAAAAGGCAACATCCTAGTACACCTTTTCTGTACCCTTTCCAAAGCATCCACATTCTTTTGGTAGTGTGGTGACCAGAACTATATGCAATATTCTAACTGTGGCGTAACTGAAGTTCTATGAAGCTGCAACATAATTTGTCTAGCCTTATGCTCAATGCCCCTTCCAATGAAGGCAAGCATGCCATAGGCGTTTTTCACTACCTTACCTAACTGCACAAGCACTTTCAGTGATCTGTGGACTTGCACACCCAGATCCCTCTGCATTTCGATACTCCAAAGAATTCTGCCATTTACTACACAATTTCCACCTGTACTTGACCTCACTAACTTGATCGAGTTTTTTGAGGAGGTGATAAAGATGATTGATGAGGGAAAAGCATTGATATTGTCTACATGGGCTTCAGTAAAGCCTTTGACAAGGTTCCTCATGGCAGACTGGTACAAAAGGTGAAGTCACATGGTATCAGGGTGAGCTGGCAGAATGGATACAGAACTGGCTTAGTCATAGGAGACAGAGGGTAGCTGTGGAAGGATGCATCACCTCACATTTGTCTGGATTAAACTCCACCTGCCATTTTTCTGCCCATGCCTCCAACTGACCTATTTCCTGTTATATCCTCTGACAATCCTCCTCACTATCCATAACTCCCTCAATCTTTGTATCATCTGCAAACTTAGACCAAACACATTTTCTTCCAAATCATTCATCTAGATCATGATCAGGAGAGGCCCCTCACTGATCCCTGTGGAACACCACTAGTAACAATCCCCCATCCTGAAAAGCATCCTTCCACAGCTACCCTCTGTCTCCTATGACTAAGCCAGTTCTGTATCCATTCTGCCAGCTCACCCTGATACCATGTGGCTTCATCTTTTGTACCAGTCTGCCATGAGGAACCTTGTCAAAGGCTTTACTGAAGTCCATGTAGACAATATCAACGCATTTCCCTCATCAATCATCTTTATCACCTCCTCAAAAAACTCGATCAAATTAGTGAGGCACAATTTCCCATGCACAAAACCATCCTTACTCTGAGATTATGCTTTCTGTTCTTACATTCTCCAACAAGGGTAAAATAACCTCTCCCTGTCTATAATAAATAGAGCAAGGAACTGCTGATGTTAGAAGTCTGAATCAAAAACAGAAATTGGTGGAGAAACCCAGCAAGTTTGGTAGAGTCTTTGGAGAGAAGGCAGAGTTAATGTTTCAGGTCCAGTGACCCTTCTTTGGATCTCTCCCTCTTTACCCCTAAGGATTTTATGTACTCTAATAAGCTAATTTCTCATTCTGCTAAACTCCAATGAGTACAGGCCCAAATGACTCAACCTATTGTTATAAGCCAATCCTTCCATACCTGAGATCAAGCTAATAAACTTCCTTTGGACTACCTACATCAGCTCCTATGTCTTATGGTCTTAACAATTCAGGGCACACTCCACGGTCAGTGATTACACACACAATCCCAGCCATGTTATTCTATATTCATCCATCACGCATCATCATGGCACATCTCTGAACCCCTTGCCATCTGGTTCTGCTGCAATGCTGCTGCCAGCTCATTTTGTGCAGTGGGACAGGTACCTTCTCATGGATTGGATCAGGACACATCTCAGCACTGCTCATTGATTCTCTTGGCACTTACTTTGTGCCTACTTTAATGTTCACAGTCCTGTCTTGCCTCGCCTTTGCAGTAAGCTAGTGATTAAAGATCACAGTATGTCTGTTTTTCCATGCTGCTTAGCATAATCACAAACCCAGGCAGCTTCTCCTGATTTTCAGCAGTGATCAGTCAAGGTGCTGGATAATTTGCAGTTCAGCACTGTGCTACATCGATCTCATATCTACACCATCTGCCAGCAGCCCAGGCAGCAAACACATTGCATGTGCGTCAACTAAATGGCCATATCTCAAGTCAAGGTGGGGCTTCCATTGGTCAGTTTTTTCTTGTTGGAGTAAATGAAAGACATTGGCTGATCTCAGTCTAAGAGATTACACATGTTAACTGATGGCTTAGAGTGAACACAGTCAGGGGGTCCATAGAACTCTGAGGAATGGGCTATGGTCAGTCCTGCAGGTGACTACAAACAGTCAGGCGACCCATGGTTCATAAGTCAGTCAGAGAGCTGCACAGTGATTAGTCAGGGGATTGGTCATTCTTTAGCTGGTTCATCCATCCAAGTCAGTCAGGGGCTGGCCCACGGTCAGTCCTGTGGGGTGAGGAGTCAGCTCACTGAAAGTCAAGATGGGATATCAGGACACAATGCTGCCTTGGAGAAGTTAGGGAGGTCAGTGCTGGGAATTGGAATGGGCATGCTGGATAAGACATAAGGCCATAAGACATAGGAGTGGAAGTAAGGCAATTTGGCCCATCAAGATCACTCCACCACTTAATCATGGCTGATGAGTATTTCAACTCCAATTACCCGCACTCTCCCCATAGCCCTTAATTCCTTGTGAGATCAAGAATTTATCAATCTCTGCCTTGAAGACATTTAACATCCTGGCCTCCACTGCGCTCCATGGCAATGAATTCCACAGACCCACCACTCTCACACCTTTAGAGAATCCTGGACTAGTACTCCCAGATCCCTTTATACGTTGGTTTTATGAATTTTCTCACCATTTAGAAAATAGTCCATGCCTGTATTCATTTTTCCAAAGAGCAAGACCTTGTATTTGCTCACGTTGAATTTCATCAACCATTTCATGGACCACTCTCCTAAACTGTCTAAATCTTTCTGCAGCCTCCCCACCTCCTCAGAACTACCTGCCTGTCCACCTAACTTCGTATCATCGACAAACTTCACCAGAATGCTCCAAGTCTCTTCATCCAGATCATTAATTTATAAAGTGAACAACTGCGGCCCCAACACTGAACCCTGTGGGACACCACTTGTCACCGGTTGCCATTCTGCCACCAGTTATCCCAACTCTCTGCCTTCTGTCAGACAGCCAATCCTCAATCCATGCCAGTAGCTCACCTTGAACACCATGGGCCCTCACCTTACTCAGCAGCCTCCCATGAGGCACCTTATCAAAGACCTTTTGGAAGTCGAGGTAGATAACGTCCAACGGGTTTCCTTGATCTAACTTACTTGTTACCTCTTCAAAGAATTCTAACAAGTTTGTCAGGCACGACCTCCCCTTACTAAATCCATGTTGACTTATTCTAATCCGACCCTGCACTTTCAATAATTTAGAAATCTCTTCCTGAACAATGGATTCTAGAGTTTTACCAACAACCGAGGTTAAGCTAATCAGCCTATAATTTTCCTTTTTTCGTCTTGATCCTTTCTTGAACAAGGGGGTTACAACAGGACTTTCCCTGACTCCAGTGACTTTTGAAAGATCACAACCAACGCCTCTGCTATTTCTTCAGCCACCTCCCTCAGAACTCTTAAGATGTAGCCCATCGAGGCCAAATACCGAGGGGCAAAGAATACAGAAGGGTACAGAGGGAATACAGAGGGGCAAAGAATACAAAGGGGATACAGAGGAGATACATAGAGGTGAAGACTGTTGTCGGCAGAAATTCAAAATATAAGAATAGGGAGATTATGCTGCAGGACATGGGATACTACAGAATGGGGATTATCAGTGATCACTATCACCACGGCTTCAACCATGTGCTGCACAATCGTTGGCATGACAACACAGTAATGGTGCAGCTTTCTATTCATGAGAGCTCCTGATGTAATCCCAGATAGTGAGTAGGAGAGGATCAGGACTGATGGGCTGTCTAGGTACTGTGTAGGAACTGCAAGGCAGAAAGGGACATGCAGATTTGGGGGTGAACAGGGCCTTGGTTAACCAAGCTGAACCTGAGGGTTGTGCCAAGTGAGACCTGCATTGCCTCCATATTCATTTGATTTCAAAATGTGCACAGCAAATCAAAAATGGTAGTGCCCACACCGGGAGTGGGTGGAGTTAGTGCTGTGTCAGCACAACAGCTCCACGAGTGAGTGTTGGGAGATCCTTCAAGGGAAGCTTTCACACAGCAGTGAAGTCATTTATATTAAGCATTGAGCATGTCAAACACTTAGTGGGTAAAACAGTGCAAAAGCTGGTCATTAGCAATCTTGATCTTGTTATTCGTCATCACAGAATCAAAGTGGGTCATCTCTGAAAAACAGAGTAACCACAGGCAACCACAGTTGGTACCTGTAGACCGCAAAGCGCAAAGAGACTGCGATATCACATTGGCTGCACCGGGCCACGGAACTGATTCCTTTTCATCTTGAATTGTAAATATTCTCCGACATGCCCGCATATGCAATGATGCCATCTTTGGGTGGCGTGGGACCAAGATAAGGTCTTAGTACTCATGCAACATCTGCAGTCTCCTAATGTCTCTTTGTGACATGACTGATGCTGCATTCATTGGAATGAAGTCCTACATCAAAGTTCCAGTAGCATCATTCTTTGGCCTTCCTTGTCAGATTGTTCCATGTCCCACTGGACAGAGGTATAGGCTAACCATCGTGTGTGAGTGATATAAATGCTGACTGGCCATTCTGACCAAGGGCCTGCTCTACTTCTGACAAGGTTCGTTGCAACTGTGACTGAAGGATCCAGCCAAAGCATTGTTGTTGTCATTGTTGTTGTGCTTCAACAAAGATGCGTAGAAACAGAGCAGGAGCAGAAAGCCCAGGACCATGAGCAATCTCCAGCAGATACTGGAAAACCTGTGCCTGAGGAGTCTGCAGCTGAAGGTCCCCTTAGGATGCGGAGGAAGTCCAGGAGGTCCACCAGAGTCTGTCGTCCTTGATGCCACTTTCTCCAGAGGAACAAGGCACATGGGCTACAGACTGCTGATGTTCCACGACATGGCCACAGAACCAATACCAGCTGCTGAATGGGAGCTACAACAGGAAGAGTTGGGTGACCATCCTATACTAGTGGCCATCATGGCAACAGCCGCACTATATTTTATGCAACTAGTTCCTGTGTGAGAATTTTCAATCCTCAACACAAAAATACACCAAGGCTGTTATTGATGCACTTTGTGCCAGATCACAGCACTTCATCTCATTTCCCAGTGACAAAGACAATACTGCAGCCCAGGCAGTAGGATTCAGCAATGTACTTGACTTCCCCAGGTGTAGAGTACAATATATTGTACACAGGTGTGACATGAGATCCATTTTATAATGCAGCTGAGTTCATCAATAGAAGAGAGCTGCTTTCATTAATGCGCAAGTTGTCTCTAGTCATTACATAGTCTGGGATAGACACCCCATAATCTTACATGATGCCTATTATTGAGAATTTCCAGGTTCCTGCAGCATGTCCAGGGCTGTGTGCCTTACAAGGATTGTTATTGGGAGAACAAGAGCTATTCAAGGGCTAACCAAGGCTGATGACTCCGTAACATGACCACAGCCTGAATGTAGATACAATGCGGCCCATTCTTCACCTAGAGCCATCTTGGAGCAGACCATGGGCCTGCTGACCAGAAGATTCAAATGCTTGGATAGGTCCACATTCCAGACAGAGTATGCTACATGATTCTAGCATGCTGTGTTACACATAACTGGAACAGGCAGAGACGCAATGTTAAGGACTTCAAAGATTAAGGTAAACAGGAGCAACCTTCTGTGTGACAAAGCACAGCAGTGTTCAATGTTAAAAGCCAGAAAGGACTTAATGGGTTCAGTGGATGACAGCTAGGTGCAGTGATCATTTATTTACAAATTTAAAAATCCCATGACACCAAGTTATAGTCCAACAGGCTTATTTGTGAGTACAAGCTTTCAGAGCGCTGTGAAAGCTTGTACTTCCAAATAAACCTGTTGGACTATAACCTGGTGTCGTGTGATTTTTAACTTTGACAACCCCAGTCCAACACCGGCATCTCCATATCATCATTTATTGACTTGTTGGTTGTTGGAAGCAAAACAGTCAGTTTCTATTTCAAGACACAAGTGCGCAGCTTCAGTTTGTTTCTTATTGTTCACTTTTGCTGTTGCTGAATAAAAGTTGACGTTTTTAAGGTTTTGAAGGCTTTCCTGAATGTGCTGTTCCTGCATTAAAAAACAATAAGATGCTGGTCTCCCCTGGGCATTGGGAAAAGTTACCCAAGATTGTCAGTATAAAAAACAGACAGTATAATGTCTAATTGCATCACAATTAACCAGCATAAATTAACCACACATTGCAATTCCCTAACAACTTGATGCACTTTTATTGATTTTTCTCCTGAAATCTCTGGCTTTAAGAGCTAAATCTAGGTGGACAAAGACAAGCATAATTAATTGCAGTTTTAGCAAAGACTCATGATACAGGTAATCAAAACGTTGTCCCAGAAGCTAATACTCACTGGACTTCACCCTGTTGGAGTTTCATATTTTCTGTCACATCTTTGCCATTTATTAGCCATTTGATCACCGGATTAAATTTTCTTGCAAAACCAAAATAAACTTTGCACATTAACTGTACAGATTGTCCTAAAATTAAATGTGTAAATTGTTAGCAATAGCATATCTAGTGAAAAGCATTCAATTAATTCATGTCACCTTGAACCTGCCTGATTTTTCTCAATTATTAGGGTTGATCTTGTTCATTGAAAGGGCTGACTTATACATGTAATGCAGCACACAGACTGCCTCCATTTCTCAATGGGAAATCTAATTTAAATAGATTGTCCACACCGGAAAACCTCATTAATTTGGCTTACATCACACTTGACTACGCAAAGAAAAATTTGCAAAGACGGTAGCTCCAACCACAAAAAGGGAAGTTATGATGAGGATGCATCAATATTCCCCTTAATTCTTAATAACTAATGATACTGTTGTAGTAAAGGAGGAATCTACCAATTCGAGGCCCTGTATTAGTTTCTTTTAACAACGCAGGCACAGATCACATTGAGGATTGAGGTTTTCAAGTCATCCGAGTCTCTTGCATCTGGTTGTAAATAAGGAAGATGTGAACTGATATTTTGGAGGGAAGATAATTGCATTCCTTACTGTTGCACACATTTCTTGCAACTTCCATCAAGGATGTCAAAATCTAAATTGTGAAATAACACATCAAGTATCTTACTTTTTCAAGTATTCTCTGGTCTCCTCAAAGCTCTACAGTCCACCTCTCTGGCTTTTTTGCAAGGAAGATGGAGCCCAAAAATAGGAAATATTTGCTACTACTTCACAGGGCACAGGTGACTCTGCAGCTACATGATTATGTGCTGTTTAGTCTCCTTATTTAAGAAGGGATGTACTTGCACTAGAAACAGTTTGGCAAAGGTTCACTAGGCTGATTCCGAACAGAAAGGGGTTGCCTTCTGAAGAAAAATTGAGATGATTGGGCCCATATGCACTGGAGTTTAGAAGAATGAGAGGCGATCTTATTGAAATATAGTACATTCTGAGGGGCTTGCAGGGTAGGTCTAGACCTAGGGTCATGATTTTTAAAATAAGAGAGTTCACATTTAAGACTTGAGATGAGAAAGAATTCTTTCTCTCAGAGGGTTGTTAATTTTCTTCCCTAGAGAGCAGTGGAAGCTGGTCACTGAATGCAGTTAAGGCTAAGTTGTACAGGTGTTTGGCCTATACAGTAGCCAGGTTAATGGGGGCCAGCAGGAAAATGGAGTTAAGACTGCAGTCAGATCAGCCATGGTGTTGCAGTCTTGTAGATCTGAATAGAATCTATTTCTTATTATCTCATGATCTCTCACATCCAGATGTAGGACATGCAGACATTGAGGTTTTCAGGCTGAGGCATTCATCGGCAACTAGGGGCATTCTCATTGCGATCAGAAACAATGGATGCAAAGGATAGCTTTGTTCTCTAATTTGGCTAACCCTTCCAGAATTTCATATTCTTCAAACATCAAGGAATACCACAACAAAGCCATAATGTTTGCTTCTTAGTTAACAGTCAATGGTGTGTGTTATGATGTGATTGTAATATAGCATCTATCATTCATTTAATACAAATGTACAATTTGTTAGCTCATCAGAAACTCTTCCTTATTTACAGTACACAGCATTTTCAAAACCTATTTAGGAATGCCAATGCATAGTATATTTTTAGTGTCTTTTAAATATTCATAGCAACTGAAAATGTTTTAAAGGAAAACGTAAGTAAAAAACAACAAATGCATTGGGCAAAGTATCACAATACAGAGTAGGTAAAACCAGCTTTTCGATGGCCATAATATGCATCCAGCATTTAGAGGCTAATTTCAGCAGTTAAAGTCTCAAGATCCCAGTAGCACCCATGTGAAATGGCAAAGCAATGTACAGTGGAAAGTCAGAGCTGAAAATGTGTTGCTGGAAAAGCGCAGCAGGTCAGGCAGCATCCAAGGGAGCAGAAGAATCGACGTTTCGGGCATGAGCCCTTCTTCAGGAATGAGGAAAGTGTGTCCAGCAGGCTAAGATAAAAGGTAGGGAGGAGGGACTCCTCCACTTGTGGTTGGAGGGTTCCTTGGCACCGCCTTCCTAACCTGCAATCTTCTTCCTGACCTCTCTGCTTCCACCCCCACTCCGGCCTATCACCCTCACCTTGACCTCCTTCCACCTATCGCATTTCCAACGTCCCTCCCCCAAGTCCCTCCTCCCTACCTTTTATCTTAGCCATGTGGACACACTTTCCTGATTCCTGAAGAAGGGCTCATGCCCGAAACGTCGATTCTCCTGCTCCTTGGATGCTGCCTGACCTGCTGCGCTTTTCCAGCAACACATTTTCAGCTCTGATCTCCAGCATCTGCAGTCCTCACTTTCCCCTCACAGTGGAAAGTCACTCTGCCTATAGGGGATTTCCAGCAATGAGCCACATTTGCATAAATCATTCTTTTAAATGAAGCTTGCACATATCAGTGATAAAATCTCAATCTCTATTTGCCTCAAAGCTGCTCATTTGTAAAGAGAGAATCGAGTGCAGCCATGGACCAAGATCTGATCACTGACCCATACTTATCAGATTCTCCATCACTTGCATAGCTATAGAAACTTGGGACAACAATGTTCAGCAATCAGTCAATCCATTCAATTTCTGATACTCAGACTGATAACAAATATGTGGGGTTGTTGGATATCTGTGATCCAGCACGCCCACTGGGGAGTAGTGAAGTTACTGTAGTCTTGCCAGATTGTAGAGCTGCTCTCTCATTTGAGAGAGATGACTGTTGGTGACCTGAGGGTCACCTAAGGCAAGCGGAGGGGTTCAGAAAGAGGTTCAGATGGTACAGGAATTGAACCCGCCCTGTTAGTGTCACCCTGCATCCACAAAGTAGCTATCCAGTCAGGTTATTTCAGAAAGTTATGTGCATTCACTTGTCTCCCCCATCAGTGAGTTCATTACGGAAGGTAACCTCCACTGGCCGTTTTGCAGAATCTGAAGCATTGTGTACATTTATTTCCACAGAAAACCAAATTTGTTCTGACTTACCAAGCTCAACTTCAATTGTTTTTAGTTGATGAGGATCAATAACAGTTGGAGGTCTCCTTGTGTCATCGGCTGAAATCAATAATCACATGGCATTTGTAAAATTGTTATACCGAGTGCTGTAATGTCATCATCCAACAGTTGGTTTTACGTTATTTTGTTTTTAGGTTGTTACAGTTTAAGATGCCTCATCTTATTCACCAGCGCATTAACAATAATACAGTAACTACCAGAAACTAAAAGAAATGGAAATCATCAGTGCTGAGATCCTCTCCAAAGCCGAAATGTACGCTTCAATTTAGCCTTGCTATGTTGTAACATTTGGTTCTGACATTCTACATTTCATTTTCTATTCTTCTCACCAACAAAAAACAAGCTATAGAGAGCTTTCCAGAGCCCACACTATATTTTTTTCCTGGGGAAGAAATTCCACAGGCTAATGTTCGAGCTTCTTTTGGCAATCTTTCACAATAAATTAACATAAGTAAAAGACACCTGTACCAGTTATGTAATTCAGAACATGCACTACAAAGTCACATTTATGTGAAGTATATCTTATTTTTACAGCTCAGTAAACTGGTTAATAATGATTTGAATTGCATAGGCAGGTAAGTGGACAGCTTTCTGGTAGACTCTGAGAGGAGCAATGTTGCTCAATTTGGGAAGACACTTTCCAGCTTTTGACCGAAAACATTGCATTTTTGTTTCAACATGTCTCAGCATCATTTTTCTTTTCATTTATGATAGATTGATTTGTAATTTCAACTCAACCTTTATCATTATTTTTCCTTCTAAGAGTATGAAGATGATGCGTCACTTATTGACTCACTTTACATCATTCTTCCATTAGGGGAACAAGGGGGAACAAATTTAAGCTGAAAATGTGTTGCTGGAAAAGCGCAGCAGGTCAGGCAGCATCCAAGGAACAGGAGAATCGACGTTTCGGGCATAAGCCCTTCTTCAGGAACAAATTTAAGCAATGTCAAACCATCATTTGCAACCAATGCTCAATCATAATCATAGAGTCATCCAGCATGGAAACAGACCCTTCAGTTCAACCAGTCCATGCCGAACGTGTAATCCTAAACTAAACTAGTCCCACCTGCTTGCTCCTGGCCCATCTCTCTCCAAACCTTTCCTATTCATGTATCCATCTTTTAAAAGTTGTAATTGTACCTGCATCCACCATTCATTTAACTTTCAGACATTAAGATTTGTAAAAGTAAATTTCATCTTTAGTGTGGGATTCTAACTTTGTGTATTTCTGAAGATTTGATATAGGGCTCTTGAACATATGGGATTCAACTACATGACAAACACCCTCACAATGTGTAATCTCATGACATTTACACACATGACATCCCCCAATGTTATAGGACAACTTCAATTGTGGGCCTCAGGGTCATTCAACTCTAAATAAAATATATTACATTGTACAATGAGATGGAAACATAATGTATAAATCAAAGAACAGAAACATATTAAATTACTTCAGGATATATAGTGTTTAAATAAGTTACTTGCTTGATGACTCTGCAGTATCAAGCAATTAAGCACCAGTGATTCACAAAATAAGAAGCTTCTAACTTTTGGACAACTGTATGACTTTATAACAATTCACTGTAGGTTAAAAGATTAATAAAGGTATCTACCTCAAATCCAGAAACCTCAGAGCTGAGGCCAGGTGGAAGTTTGGTATTGTTGGATGCCATTTTGGATGATTTGGGCTGTAGGCAGTTTGTATTAAGCAAGATTCGGTGGGATCAAGAATTGCTTGGGGTTTGGAGTGGAGGGTGAAGCAGTGAAGCCAATAACTAAACTAGAGGTACAACAACAAACTAGACATTGAGACAAGTCAACATGACAGCTACCTGGTGACTTCAGCTCACCACTTGCTCCAAACAGCATCTCAAAGCATGATCCAAGGCTAACGCCTCATGTATCATTCATAGCCATTGGCAACAGCATTTACCAACTCCTCACGATCATCCTGGCACTGATCCAATCCACTTGCAGGCTGCTCAGGGAGGACAGCAACAAACCTTGAAAGGCTGCAGCAGGACCACTTATGGGGAGAGGGACAGGTGCCCGGCTCACAGATTGGATCTCATGGCTTGCTGTCTTAGCTCTCACTCACTTTGCACCAAACAACACGCTTTCAATATCCATTCTTGTCCTGCCTTGCTTGGCCCTGCCATGCCCATTAGCAGAGTTAGAAGATGAGGCCTCTTGCCTTGCTGGTCAGCAGTCCTCAGTCAAGGGGCTGAACATTTTGCTGTACATCAATCTCACAACTGTACCAGTGTCAGCAGTGTACTGTGTGGGCAGCACGTATCCATTTCTTCACATTCTTAGGGGATTTGATTTTGATTTTTTTGAGTTTGATTTTTATTGTCACGTCTACTCAAGTACAAAAGTACAGGAATAGAGTGAAAAGTATATAATGTCGTTGCCACACAAGTACCTGGATATAGAATATTAAGAAGAAGGTAAAAAGAATTGACAAAGTTGAAAGTTAACCATTACAATAATTATAGTGTAAAACATTTGAAATAAGGTTAAAAGTTACACATTTCTGTCCTTCTTAGTTTTAGGTAGAAAATTAAGAAATAAAGCTGCAAATTCAAACATTGCAGTCTTTTGTAGTGCTTAGCTACGGTGAGAGTGCACTTCGAGGAATCACATTGAGACTGGAAGTCTATGACGCCACAACGGGCCAAGAGACCGCCACGTACTGCAGAAAGACCTCCATACTGGACCGAGAGACTGCCACGTACTGCCGAAAGACCACCATACTGGGCTGACAGACCACCATATACTGCCGAAAGACCATCATGCCAGGCTGCGAGACTGCCATGCTGGGCCACTGAGATGTCCCCATTCCGGGACAGAGACTGCCACGCTGGGCCGAGAGTCCACCAAGCTGGGCCGCAAGTTTGCCAAGCCAAGCCAAGAGTCTTGACAATGCTTCAGTCTGTGCTGAATCTGTTTGTGCAGGTACTCTGAAGGCCTCTCCGCCCTTTCTCAAAGAGGCTCAGGAGCATCTCAAAGAGATCCCCTGAGCTAAAATTGGTGCTGCTTTTGGATATTTTCTCAGATGTTGCGGTTTTATTTCATTCAGCACGAACGGTCTCCACAGTCAAGGCAATGTCCGTGGTTTGGGGCAACCTTGTTTTCAGTGCTCTGGCTGCCCCACTTTTCATCACTGAAAACCATGGAGACAACACATTAAGCCAGGGCCAGCCTCCTATACCATTCCATGGGATTGGCCGTGGACCGGTCTCCAGTGGGGAGGTTCTCTGACAGGGGAACCATGCCTCTGCATGGTCAGTCTCATGACTCCATAACAGTCAGTCTGGTGGGTGTTGGGCTAACATGGTTGAGGGGATGTACAGCGTCTAGTCAGAGGTCTGATCTCTGCTTGTCTTGATCTGCCTCATCTGATCTCTCAATGGAGTGGGTCACAGTCTGTCTGTTGGGTCTGTCCACATAAACCCAGGGGGGAAGGAGGCTGGGGGTTTAGAAAGGAGTCCTCAGAAAGGAGTCTCACAAGGTTATTCTTTTGCACTGGTGGCTACAGACTGAGGGTGAGAGGTGATGACAAATGTGAAATGTGCAACAATACTGGATGGGAATGGATCATGTGGGATGAGAGTCTGCCATGGTCAGCAGTATGCTGGCTTCAAGGGGTAACAAGGGACAGCATGCGACCACATGTGGTATGGTCACTTCATATGCCAAGGGTTAGGAAGAAGGTGGGCAGGTGTCTATAGGAGCCAGGGAAAGAACAGAAATAGTTGACCATGATGAGTAATGGTGCCAGCAAAACCCCTTGCCCCATGTATAGCTTGTTAATGTTGCTTCCACAGCAGACTCTCAACTCAAACATTGACCCATGGTACGTTCAGTGTGGACATGGAGTGAGGCATTGTGATGGCACACTTATATTTAAAGCTACACAGTCTCTAAGAAACAGATGTAATGCAAATAAAGTGTATTCAAACATGATAATTCATAACAAGTGCACTATTACCCCTGCCATGAAAGTGCCCTCAAAGGGTTTTCTTTCACAGTCACTCTTAGCATTGTCCCAGATTCCGCAGCTTGGGTGGAGTCCTGCTCCACAATGAATACTAGGTCTTGGAGGCTTCATCGATCTACCCAGGGGGCATTGTGTCTGGATGGTACAGACACACTGAGGATGATGGTGCCTGAGGCAATTGGACCCTCCTCAGCATTAGCTCCCAAGAGTCACTTCTGCTTTTATTTGTTGTTCTCCTCAGACTGGGTCCCTCCTGGCACTTTCCTGAGGGCCGAGGTGCAGATGGAGTGCAGGTTTCTGCACCTCTCCAGCAGATCCTGACGGTGCTGGGCCTGGAACTGCCAGGCTGTTCATGGAGGCAACCAGCTGATGGCATGACTCACTGCACTGCCAGTGTATCCCATATCCCTGTCTGCCGCTCCAGTTTCTCCCTATGTACACGGGTAAGGTCCCGGATTGCCAACATAACAGGGTTCTCTGAAGCCCAGGGCTCAGTAGGTGCCTGGTCTCTCTGGTAGCCATAGATTTATAGAGTCATAGAAACATACAAAACGGAAACAGACCCTTCGGTTCAACCCGTCCATGCCGACCAGATATCCCAACCCAATCTACTCCCACCTGCCAGCACCTGGCCCATATCCCTCCAAGCCCTTCCTATTCATATACCCATCCACATGCCTCTTAAATGTTGCAATTGTACCAGCCTCCACCACTTTCTCTGGCAGCTCATTCCATACACGTAAAGGAGTTAAATTGCCCATAGTGTAGGTGCATTACTCAGAGGGAAATGGGTCTGGTTAGGTTACACTGCGTGAAAAAGTTGCCCCTTAGGTTTCTTTTATATCTTTCCCCTTTCACCCTAAACCTATGCCCTCTAGTTCTGGGCTCCCCAGAAAAGACTTTGTCTATTTATCCTATCTGTGCCCTTCATGATTTTATAAACCTCTGTAAAGTCACCCCTCAACCTCCGACGCTCCAGGGAAAGCAATCCCAGCCTGTTCAGTCTCTCCCTCTAGCTCGAATCCTCCAACCCTGGCAACATGCTTGCAAATCTTTTCTGAACCCTTTCAAGTTTCACAACATCTTTCCTGAGGGGCACGGTGGCTCAGTGGTTAGCACTGCTGCCTCACAACACCAGGGTCCCAGATTTGATTCCAGCCTCGGGCGACTGTCTGCGTGGAGTTTGCACGTTCTACCCATGTCTGTTTGGGTTTCCTCCAGGTGCTCCGGTTTCCTCCCACAGGTCCAAAGATATGCAGGTCAGGTGAATTGGCCATGTTAAATTGCCCATAGTGTAGGTGCATTACTCAGAGGGAAATGGGTCTGGTTAGGTTACCTTCACTATCCTATCTACCTGCAACTCCACTTTCAAGGAGCTATAAACCTGCACTCCAAGGTCTCTTTGTTCAGCAACACTCCCTAGGACCTTACCACTAAGTGTATAAGTCCTGCTAAGATTTGCTTTCCCTCACATTTATCTAAATGAAGTGCCAGCATCCTGGAGGGTTTCTCCCTCAGTCAGCTGTGGAGCTGTCACAGTAAGCTGCTCACCAGATTGTGATCCTACACTTTCAGACACTAATGTTCCCTCCAAGGTGTCAGCATATGAGCTGGACTGACACTCTCTTCCTCAGAGATCGAGAAGGCGGCTTCCGGGGGTTGCTGGCCATTTCAACATGGAGTCGACAGAGATTAGATTAGATTAGATTACATTACAGTGTAGAAACAGGCCCTTCGGCCCAACAAGTCCACACCGACCCGCCGAAGCGAAACCCACCCATACCCCTACATTTACCCCCTACCCAACACTACGGGCAATTTAGCATGGCCAATTCACCTGACCCTGCACATCTTTTGGACTGTGGGAGGAAACCGGAGCACCTGGAGGAAACCCACGCAGACACGGGGAGAACGTGCAAACTCCACACAGTCAGTCGCCTGAGGCGGGAATTGAACCCGGGTCTCAGGCGCTGTGAGGCAGCAGTGCTAACCACTGTGCCACCGTGCCGCCCACAAATGCTGGTGTACTCGAAAGACCCACGAGAGAGAGAGAGAGAGAGAGGGTGTCTGGTCAGTGGCTAGCAATTGGGTGCAATTAATAAGCCTGCCAGTGAGAGTCACATGGAATGAGGGTGGTATTTCCTCAGTTGGCTGGTCATAGGTGCTTCAGCATCTCCACAGTTCCAGTCTTCTCCTGCATTGGTCAGAAGTCTCTCCTTGTAGGATGTGAGCAGCCTTGTATTCAGCACCCCTCCACCCACCCGAGTACTCTCTGCTCTCTTACGTGATGCATTCTGCTGTCATGTGGGAAGGAGAGGAATTGAGTGAGATGCAGTTTTTACTGCTGATGCATGGGATTGAAAGGTGCTGAGGAGTCCGGAGTGAGTGGGTTGACTGTGCAGATGCCATGCAGGGTAAACGATGTTGGAGGTTGGTAGTGTGTGACTGAGAGTGAGGGAAGATGTTGCAGAAATAGTGAGAGTGGTAGAGCATGAGACTTGGTGGGTGGATGGGGGTGGGGGGAGCGGGGATTCGGAGAGGGAGATGGGAGTATGGTGTACAGGAGCAGAGACAGAGTGAAGGTGACATAACAAACAGAAGAGTATGGCACTTACCCTGGCAGAGCAGAGAAAGTCAATGACCTCCTTATGGCACTGCTGGCCATTCCTCCTCAGCCTACAGATGACACCGGCCGAGGTGGTGATCTTAGACCAGGCTGCCATGATCTGGGTGTTTGACATCCTCTGCAGATCCTTGGGAAAAAAGACCCCTTTGCACCATCCTATGGGGTTTAGCAATGCTCTTCTCCAGTGCCAAGGGCAGTCCGGGTGCAGAGCGGGCATGAGGGCTGCTGGTTTCAGTGAATATTCATTGGAGAGCAGTGAGTTGTTTCAGGAACAGCACCTGGTAAGACAGAGCTGGGCTTGGCCATGAGAGATGCCACAGGAACAGGGTAGGTTGGTAATGAGGTGTGTTTGATAAGAAACAACAACAGAACTTGTGAGGCGTCATAGCACAATTTCTTCCAAAATATATGACGCAACTTGCACTTAGCCAAAAGATCATAAAATCCTGCCCCTGGAGTTTCTAGATGACTTTTATTATACCTGATGTGATTATCCACACATCTGGTAATGAAACAGTGTGTTTACAATTAATGGTAGAACCAGACTGACTATGACACCAGTTTAATGGTA
Source organism: Chiloscyllium plagiosum (assembly GCF_004010195.1). Lineage (NCBI taxonomy): Eukaryota > Metazoa > Chordata > Chondrichthyes > Orectolobiformes > Hemiscylliidae > Chiloscyllium > Chiloscyllium plagiosum. The sequence continues at coordinate 65,334,771 of NC_057715.1, read as the reverse complement.
AGCCATGATGCCGAGGTCATTTCAAAAGCAGACTATTTACAAGACTATTTCACCCAAATCATCAGCGGCAGCGCTTGGAAGACCTATGCCCGGTGTATGCCCCAACCTTAAGTAGGAAGGTTGAAAGTTGAACCACAACCCGATGATTCAGACCCACAAACATAGCCACAAACATATGTTCACTCTGCATTGAAAACATTAACTTGCACTTACATAGATTCTTATCACATCCTCAAAATAATTGAGTTTTTTTCATGGTATAATCATTATTCATGTGTAGATAAACTAGAACACCAATACACGGGCAGTCCCACATTGATAGACTGAGGAGCAGACGGATTACAATTACATGACTGATTGTATCAGGTATTATGGAGGCGCCATGCCTACATAAACAGTAATAACACAGGGAAAAGAAACAACTCTTGCCCAGAGTAGCTGTTGTGCAGAAAGTTAAAAATCACACAACACCAGGTTACAGTCCAACAGGTTTATTTGGAAACACTAGCTTTTGGAGCACTGCTCCTTCACCAGGTGGTACATCACAACCACCTGACAAAAGAGCAGCACTCCAAACGTTAATGCTTCCAAATAAACCTGTTGGACTGTAACCTGGTGTTGCAAGATTTTTAACTTTGTTCACCCCAGTCCAATACCAGTTCCTCCACATCATGTTTTGCAGAAGACCCACTTAGAGGAGTTGGAAATTTGGCAAACTGCATTTACCGCACGAAAAAATATTACTTGGTCCTTAAGGTGTTCAAAAACTTGGGTAAATGTACTTTCATCCTGTATACCATATTTGTCTATTTTGTTGCTAATTCAACTCCAATTCACAGGAAGTGGAGGGTAAATGTCAAAGATTTTGCTCCTGGTGCAGAATCTCACTTGTTCAGTGAATAAATAAGAATTGGATGTAGAATTAAGAATTAAAATGAATCATCAGAAAATTGAATGCTACCTTCCATGGTCAAATCTAAGATTCATTTTTCGGTCAGATGGGAGCCTTGAAAAGGGTTTCAAAATTGTATCCTGGGATTACAATTCTAATTTATTAAAGCCTATGCCTAAATGCTGATGATACAGTGGTAAGATTCTGTTAGCTGGGTTTCAGTCTGCATGATCCTGGCCTGGATATTGATTTTCATTCTATCATTATAAATCTCTTCTTGACTGTGACTCCAAACTGTATCCTGGCCAGAAATGGTTTAACTATAATCTGGATGACCAGGCAGATAAACTATAGGTCTGTGTCTCATAACTAAGAGGTCTTTGCTTTCTCTGTATTGGAGACAAAGCAACTCAAAGGTTTTTTATTTCCTCTGCTTTTGAAAACCTTTTCTAATTGCAACTCAAAGATGAAAGAAAAACATATTGCATGTTATATCAAACTGCCTTCAAGCTTAGTTGTGGCTTAAACAATGAAAAAAACCCTGCACTAATTATCACAGAGCTTCAACCATTGAAACTACACTTTCTGCACTGAACATTGGAAGAATTGTGTAAAAATTGAAAGTTTTTTTTCATATCTTGAAATTAGATTTCTAAAATGTACTGATTTCTTCCCTTTCTGTTTCCTCCTCAGGGCTAATTCATAATATTGATTGTTGTTTGAGTGGAGATGATGGAATGTTAGCTGGTGAGCACATTAAATGTCTGTAGGTGAGCAGAAAAAGCACAAAACAAATCAATTCAAGATAATTGTAAACTTTCACTTACCTATAACCTTTACTGTAAATGATCTTGTCACGATCCATTTGATATTGTTTTCTACAAACTTAAATGTACATGTGTAAATACCAGCATCAGATTTATATATTCGACCCAAATGAATTTGTCCATTTTTTATCTTGAGAGATACTCGTTCAACATATTCTTCAAATATGTTTTTATTCTGAAAGACATTAAAGCAAATGTTAAATAACAGAAGGTTGCAGTGTTATTGCAGTGTACAGGTTACAGTGTGATTACAGCGCTGCACTGTTAACAACATTGTGAATCTGCATAAACTTGCTATGGCAGTGAATTACTATCCTGTGTGATTACTAACTTAACAAACTGCAAGATCGATGTTAAGACAAGATTAGGAAGAAAAGAAAAAAACAAATATTGCATGAAGATCATGCCCTTCATAACATTTGGACATTCTGAAGTACTTTTGAAAATATAAGCACTTTTAAAATGTAATTGTCACTGTGATGTACAACCTATCAGAAGTATTCTGGAATTCAGTCACATTTCCAGGCAACTGAATTTATCACATAACTTCCTTAAAATTTAATAAAAGGTATTCTTTGAAAAGTGGGAAAGATCAAGAGCAGGGGATGTAATTTTGAGACTGATATTTAAGCACATTGCTCAGGATCTCAGGGCAGTGTTTGCACACTTGAGCAGCATCAGTTTCTACACCTAACTACAATTAATCACCAAGAAAACAGTGGTAATTTCTTTTACACAAAAAGGAAGAAACTCAGCAAGTCTTTGGCACAGAGTGAAACAGAGTTAACATTTTGAGTTCAGTGACACTTCATCAGAAATAATTTGTTTTGGATTAGCATGTTGGTTCTTTCAAGCCAAAAGAAATTTCTAAACTTGCCTTAATTACAAAGTTAAAAGGGTTAAAAAGAATAATGCACACTCTTGAGCTGGAACAGAAGGCCAGTGCGTGCAAACAGACAACTGGAAGGCTTGAGATGCTTGAGAAAATACTTCTCTGTATTTCCTTTGTTAGAAAAGCAACAAACATGACTGTCATTGACATAATGAGCAATATTTACTGTTTATTCAGTGTCTCAGATGAGATAGAGTCCAAAATGTTGGCAAACAGTTTGAAGGCGCACTGGAAAAGCACAGCAGCTCAGGCAGCAACTGAGGAGCAGGAGAATTGATGTTTCTGATGAAGGGCACGTGCTCGAAACGTCGATTCCAGCGCCACATTGTCGACTGTGATCTCCCGCATCTACAGTCCTCACTTTCTCCTAAGTGAGGAGCAACCCATAATCATATCATGATCCCACTATACACATTTCAACACTCTAGCAAAGTGTCTGGTATGTGCTATCATATCAATGATCATTAAGTATCAGAGAGCATAACCAGAGTTTCACATTGCATTACTGCATTTTCATGCAACACCAATAGAGAAGGGATTACCATCCCCCATGCAATTTATGCACAGAAGGCAAGTGCAAATTATGTTGCGGGCGGCACGGTGGCTCAGTGGTTAGCACTGCTGCCTCACAGCACCAGGGTCCCAGGTTAAATTCCAGCCTCAGGCAACTGTCTGTGTGGGGTTTGCACTTTCTCCCCGTGTCTGCATGGGTTTCCTCCAGGTGCTCTGGTTTCCTCCCACAATCCAAAGATGTGCAGGTCAGGTGAATTGGCCGTGCTAAATTGCCCGTAGTGTTAGGTGCATTAATCAGAGGGGGAAATAGGTCTGGGCGGGTTACTCTTCGGAGGGTCGGTGTGGACTGGTTGGGCCGAAGGGCCTGTTTCCACGCTGTAGGGAATCTAATCTAATCTAATCAATTGTCTAACTACCCTGAGACGCAGGACTTTCTTCATCAAACACAGAGGAAAATGAGAGAGACACATGATGAGTGAAAAGTAGATGGCTGCCAAAACTATACATTGGGCACAGAGTGCAAGTTAGAAGTTCAAACACAAAAATATGCAAAGCATCAAAGGTTTCTAAAAACCTTCAACTACCCAGATCATGCAAAGTCTTCACTGAACATGAAAAGGAAGGAACAGGAGCCAGCTTAGACCAATGTACAGCAAACTAATCATTCACAGCGAGAGTGAAGCACAACACTCCGACAAAGATCAATGCGCGGTGATGTTGAGTATATGCAACCAGCAGCAAGACAACCAAGTGGTCAAACAAATGCAGCAGAGAATAACACATATCCCTGCAGACAAATATGCATTCACTAAATAAAGATGACTTGTCAAACTACATTGCAGTAAATTGAAATTTTAAATGTTAGTCTTGTAGACTCCGTTTTACCTGTTTGTACAATTATGGAATTATACTGGAATAAAATTCCACAGCATCAACAATGATCCAGTACCTCACCCAAATGAGAAGCACAATCCTGACAGGGAATGGAACTAAGTTTCTCCATCATTGCAGCAGATCCTAATCTAGTATTGGAATCATTAGCATAAATTATTGGATAATAATGAACCATCCTTTAATCCAGAAAACGTAAAGTCAGTTTCACTGCTGCATTACTACCTATTTAGAGTCATAGAGATGTACAGCATGGAAACAGACCCGTCAGTCCAACCCATCCATGCCGACCAGATATCCCAACCCAATCTAGTCCCACCTGCCAGCACCCGGCCCATATCCCTCCAGACCCTTCCTTTTCATATACCCGTCCAGATGCCTTTTAAATGTTGTAATTGTACCAGCCTCCACCACTTCCTCTGGCAGCTCATTCCATACATGTACCACCCTCTGAGTGAAAAGGTTGCCCCTTAGGTCTCTTTTATGAGGACCGTGCAGGAGAGAGAGAGAGAGAGAGAGAGAGAACCTGCACAGCTACTGCCTTTGCTGTTTTTGAATTCATCAGAGTGCATCTGGGAAAATTAACAAACAGTGAATTTCACAACTAGTCTTGGAGGAACTGTTGGGCAAAGTTCACAGCACAGAATCAGATAAGTTAATTGTTGTTTTAAGTCTGTCCAAGAGAAAGGCTGTATTAGTGAGTACAGTGCGTTCTTTCTTGATTATATGTTTTTGGAGAGAAGTCTCTTGATTAAACTTAAAATATAAGCCAGAACTATTAATTCAACCTGGTGCAGTATTTTGTAGAGGAATAAGACGGTGTTATTTTTTGGGTTTGTAGATTGTGAAGGAGCAAAAATGGCCTTTACAGTGATATGTACTTCTTGTCAGATGTGGGGTTTTAAAGAGAGTTTAAGGGCTACTGCGGATTATATCTGCCATAAATGCTGCTGGATGCGAATCTTATCAGATCGAATGGATCAGCTGGCGAGACAGATAGAAGCGATGAGGAATTTGCAACAGCAACAGTATGTGATGGATGGCAGTTATAGAAAGGGGGGAAAGTCTCAGATACAGTCACATAGATGGGTTAACTCCAGGAAGGGTAAGAGAGGTAGGCACCTAGGGCAGGAGTCTTTTGTGGA
>NC_057715.1:65326204-65326381 GCF_004010195.1 Chiloscyllium plagiosum | reverse complement strand
GCAATATTCCAACAGTGGCCTAACCAATGTCCTGTACAGCCGCAACATGACCTCCCAACTCCTGTATTCAATACTCTGACCAATAAAGGAAAGCATACCAAATGCCTTCTTCACTATCCTATCTACCTGTGACTCCACTTTCAAGGAGCTATGAACCTGCACTCAAGGTCTTTTTAT
>NC_057715.1:65266239-65326133 GCF_004010195.1 Chiloscyllium plagiosum | reverse complement strand
ATTAAGTGTATAAGTCCTGCTAAGATTTGCTTTCTCAAAATGCAGCACCTCACATTTATCTAAATTAAACTCCATCTGCCACTCCTTAGCCCATTGGCCCATCTGACCAAGATCCTGTTATAATCTGAGGTAACCTTCTTCACTGTCTGCTACACTCCCAATTTTGGTATCATCTGCAAACTTACTAACTGTACCTCTTATGCTCGCATCCAAATCATTTATGTAAATGACAAAAAGTAGAGGACCCAGCACCAATCTTTGTGGCACTCCACTGGTCACAGGCCTCCAATCTGAAAAACAACCCTCCACCACCACCCTTTGTCTTCTACCTTTGAGCCAGTTCTGTATCCAAATGGTGAGTTCTCCTTGTATTCCATTAGATCTAACCTTGCTAATCAGTCTCCCATGGGGAACCTTGTCAAACGCCTTGCTGAAGTCCATATACATCATGTCTACTGCTCTGCCCTCATCATCTTCCTTGTTACTTCTTCAAAAAACTCAATCAAATTTGTGAGACATGATTTCCCACGCATAAAGCTATGTTGGCTATCTATAATCAGTCCTTGACTTTCCAAATACATGTACAACCTGTCCCTCAGGATTGCCCATCACTGACATCAGGCTCACCGATCTATAGTTTTCTGGCTTGTCCTTACCTTCTTTCTTAAACAGTGGCACCACATTCGCCAACCTCCAGTCTTCCAGCACCTCACCTGTAACTATTGATGATCCAAAGTGATTGCTGGGTCTCAGCAAGAGACCCAGCAATCACTTCCCTAGTTTCTAAGTGTTCTAGGATACATCTGATCAGGTCCTAGGGATTTTAATCCGCTTTTATGCATTTCAAGACATCCAGCACTTCCTCCTCTGTAATATGGACATTTTTCAAGATGTCACCATCTATTTCCCTACATTCTATATCTTCCATGTCCTTTTCCACAGTAAATACTGATGCAAAATACTCGTTTATGATCTCCCCCATCACCTGCGGCTCCACACAAAGGCCGCCTTGCTGATCTTTGAGGGGCCCTATTCTTTCCCTAGTTACCTTTTAGTCCTTAAAGTATTTGTAAAAACCCTTTGGATTCCCCTTAACTCTATTTGCCAAAGCTATCTCAAGATTACTTAACATTATAGCTGTCTTCTTGCATAACTAATCAATAACTAACACGCTACTTTCGATTTCTTGCACTGTTTTCAGCAACTGTAAACAAACAAAAATAAATAAACTTTAATTTCTCTGTTATTTTTCCAGTGAGTGTTTGATTTTGATTGCTTGGGCTTTAATTTCTGTTAAATCATTTCTCCAAAATCTGAATTCATTCTCTGATCTTCTTCCCTACGTGTGGTCATCTTTGATCAGAATAAAGCCTAATTTCAAATAGTCCAGATGCATGCAACTTACCTTGTACCACTTTACAGAAAACCTCGCTGAAGCATTGAAATGTTGAATTCCAGGACATGATATTTTATCTGCAGTACTCTGAATTAGGAGAACTTCACAATTTCCAGCATCTTCACAGTCTGTTTCATTCTGAGTCTGTGCAACCAATACATAAACTTTGAAACAGGCATTTCTGTTGATTAAACACAAGCAGATTTAGTAAAATGGCAAAGGATTATGGTATTCATTGGATTGTTTTTGTTTCTTAATCAGTATTTTAGTTCACCAGTCATTTCAGTATCTGACACATGGAAATTCGTCACTCCACATAGGAGCTATTAAGAAACTGTTCAGATATTAGATTAGGAAAGTAGCCTGTTCCACAGGATATGGTCTATCTCCCTCAACATTTTGAAATTTTATGTAGTTTAGCAAGTAGGAGACAGTGAGGTCTGCAGATGCTGGAGATCAGAGTTGAGTGTGTTGCTGGAAAAGCACAGTAGGTCAGACAGCATCCGAGGAGCAGGAAAATTGACATTTTGGGAGGGAGCCCTCCTTCAGGAATGAGGCTGGGAGCCTTGGGGGTGGAGAGATAAATGGGAGGGGGTTTGGGGCTAGGGAGAAGGTAGCTGAAAGTGCAGTAGATGGATGGAGTTAGGGGTAAAGGTGATAGGTCAGAGAGGAGGGTGGAGTGGATTGGTTGGAAGGAAACTTCTCAGGTGTGACATGTCATGAGGGCAGTGCTGAGCTGGTGGGTTGGAACGGGAGAAAGGTGGGGGGAGGGGAATTGAGGAAACTGGTGAAGTCCACATTGATGCCCTGGGGTTGAAGGGTTCTGAGGCGGAAGATAAGATGTTCTTCCTTCAGGCATCAGGTGGTGAGGGAATGGCAATGGAGGAGGCCCAGGACCTGAATGTTTTCTGCAGAGTGTGAGGGGAAGTTGAAATATTCAGCCATGGGGCGGTGGGGTTGGTTGGTGGAGGTGTCCCAGCGATGTTCTCTAAGGCACTCTGCGAGAACCCGGAGATGTTCTCTAAATTGCTCTGCAAGAAACCCGTTTGAGGTTAGCCAAGGCACAGGAACCCTTGAGTCTTCATAGAGTTGCTATTGACTTTAGCCCAAAAAGGACACTGACCTTCCTGCATCTTCTTCAGGCTGGGACAACTTACCAGTCAGGACATTGGTTTGCACAGAACATACCTGGCAATGCTTCCTCATTGCTGTATAGATGTCAGTGTTGTTGCTGTGCTGGAACAGCTTGACTAGGGACATGATTAGTTCTGGAGTGTAAGTCTTCAGTGCTTTTGTTGCAAAGTTGTTACGGTCTATAGCATTTGCAGAGTCCAGTGCCTTATGCTATTTTTTGATATCATGTGATGTGAATCGAATTGGCTGAAAACTGGCAACTGTGAGGCTGGGAACCTCCGAAGAAGGCTGAGTATGATTGCAAATGCTTCAGCTTGTCTTTTGTGTTTGAACTTCAGAGGATGGCGTGCCAAAATTGTCAACTGAAAGACTTCTAATCAAAGTTGCCCCCCCACCAATTGAGTCAGGAAGTCTTAACTTGGCATGGATTCGTGGACAGTGAGAACCACAGTAATGGAGAGAGGAACCGAGAAGGCCATTCGGGGTCTCTCAGGTTTACCTGGAGGTCCTGATGTGGGTTTTGAATGAGGTAAGATCTCCCAAGTGTGGGGACAGCACATGATGGTTTCCTTCATCATAGGGACAGTGACCCAGAGGAGTCAGGAAAGCAAGGGTGATGACTGAGAAAATACTCGCAGGTGTCACTCTCCTTGCCCAGACTTTCCCAGCTTTCTCCTGATCAGAACTCCTTACATCAAAACATCTCGCAGCTCTACTCATTCCTCTCATTCAAAAGGGGCCTCTTCACATCCCCAACAGCCGACACTCCCCTTCGCCTTTGTGCTATCACACCTCTATTCCTCACAGTCATCATCCTCAAATGTAGTTTTCAACCTCATCGGACACAAAAAAAATCTAACATTCATAACTGCCTGATTTCCCCCTGGGGAGGAGAAAAGAGGTCTCAACAGGACACTCGGCTGGTTAAGAAGAGAGAGAGAGAGGTAACCTGCATTCATTAAGAAAATACAAAATTCTGGAGAAACTCAGCAGTCTCCATGGAGAGAGATACAAAGTTTGGAAGAAGAGTCATATCTCTCTCTCTGAAGATACTGCCATCCCTGCTGAGTTTCTCCAGCACTTTCTGTTTTCTATTTCAAATATTCAGCATCCCTAGTGCATTGCTTTAATTTGAGTGTCTCTGCAGCAGTGCTTTGACCTGGGGAAGGAAAAGCAGTTCTTCCAAGTTGAACCTGTTTTCTCTAGAATTTAGAAGGCTAAAGGTGATCTCATCGACGTCTTCAAGATATTAACTGAAAATGACAGAGTAGATAAACATAAACTATCTCCACTGTTTGGGGATTTTAGAAATAGGGGCATAGTTTGTGAATTAGGGCCAGACCATTCAAGGGAGATGCTCAGATGATGACTGAGAAAATACTTGCAGGTGTCACAAAGGGCAGTAGAGGTTTGGAAATCTCTTCCATAGTGGCTGCTAGATCAGTCATTAATTTTAAGTCTGAGGTACATGAAATTTTGTTAAGCAAATGTATTAAGGGATGTGAGCCAAAAGCAGCATTAGGGAGTTAGGTCACAGTTCAGCTGTCATTTCTTTGAATGCAGTACAGGCTCATGGGCTGAATGGTCGACTCTCTTTAGTCAGAGAGTAGTAGGAGCATGGAATGCACTGCCTGCAACAGTAATAGACTCGTCAACTTTAAGGGCATTTAAATGGTCATTGGATAAACATATGGATGAAAATGGAATAGTGTAGGTTAGATGGGCTTCAGATTGGTTTCACAGGTCGGCAGAGCTTCGAGGGCTGAAGGGCCTGTACTCCACTGTAATGTTCTATGTTCTATGTTCCTGTTCCTATATTCCTAAGTCCCTATATTTCTTTAAGTTAACAATGTAAACCTCCCTGAGTCTGTAACTCGTGTGACCCTCCTGCCCATAACCTCCAAACTTGCAGTGGCTCTGTTTCCCTAAACTCTGTGATGATCTTCACACACCTCCCCACCTGTACAAAGTCTCCATTCCTCCTTTTCCTGTCTCCACTCACTTCACACACCCCTCTGGCTACCACCAACTTCATGAGACCCAACTCCCCAATGTGCTGTAATCATTGAATTTCTTCTCCTGCAACTTTCCCTCCTCCAAAACCCACAATGGGCAGAATTTTGACAGAGATGTGCTATTCCTGACAGCAGAACCAGTGGTAGCTGTCACTTCCACTCTCTTGCTTTTAACCATTTCTCGAAGAATTACAATGGAAATGTAACATTCAGGTGGCATGCTTGGGAGACACATGCTTTTAGGTGGAGGCAGAACTTTTCATGGACGAAAGCCACTGTCAGCTATGATAGGCTTAAATGAATATCCTGGACAATCAGAGAGGCTCTTCATTGCAGCTGCAAGTTATCTGCCCCACTCCATTGCCATAATACGTAGTGAGAGCACAATGGTAATACAGGTGACTTTCAAAATTAAATTTTACTTGTGAAGTACATCACATTACATTGGTCTCACTTTATCATTAGATTGTTGTTATTTGTTAAGACTATCAGTATGGTAAATGTTCTGGTACACCTTGGTACCCATGGTTATAAGGGAGTGGGCGCATTTCCTTCATTCCAGAAGAAACAATATAGTGTGTATTTGAATGTTCCTGCTCATGTCCAGTGTTGCACTTGCCTACAAGTACTACTGGTCTCAGAGTGGCTATCACTCTGACTAGGTAGAACCTCTGCTCCAGGTGTCTTGATTCCTGGGGCAAGACCAGCAATGCCCTTGCCACTGTCTGATGGCTGTGTGCTTACAGTGGACCTTCTCAAAAAGAGGTCAAGCATTGGCTTTCCATCTCGCAGTTGAGAACCCCAAACCCTTTAGACCTACACACAAAAGTAAAGCCTGGACCCTAAAAATTCTCCTCTGTTGAAAGGATTTCACATTTGAGGTATTTTAGGTTCTATTTTATTCCTGCAAATTGCAAAAATGAAAATCTCCCAGCAAGCTCGACATTAGCTCTTGGTTGGTTTTTCTCTCTTCATTAAAACTCACTCTGGGAATATTTTGTTGATGCATTATGATTCCTGCAGACTGCAGTCAAGAACAAATGGGTAAGGTCATACATTGTATTTAATTTCTTTGGCATATATTTAAGCCCACTTGGTATTACAAAAGCTAAAATCATTGTGTTGAAAATCTGATTTATAACAGAATGTTAAAAAAGCCTACTGGTGAGTACTGATGTGTGGGATATCAGAACTTTAAGATTAATTCCCATACCTGAGAAAGCAGAGGTAAGTGCCTGAATCAGCAGTGCTAATTGATGGAAGTGAGAAGTTCTTTCCTGTCTGATTAATAACTTTGCTCCAGCCATTTGTTTTTTCAGGATCCACTTCCACGTTTTGTTTGTACCACAATGGTTCTTTTACGTAGTGTGTGGAGTTGTCATGAGGGAGATAATCAGGTTCACATGTCAATTCAAAAGGATCTCCCACAAATGTATAATAGTACCTCTGGGGTGCTCTTGTGAGACAATCTGCATAAAAAAATGTTGAAGATTTCCTGTTCAGATGGAAATTAGATTTTTATAAATCATTGCACTCTGTAGAACAATGCACATTTAATGAGAATTCTCAATAACACGTTCACTTTCAGAAAATGTTCGTGTACCCTATAACACCTCCAGCACAGCCATTTGGATCACTTCAAAAATTAAGAAAGAAATAATTTATAAATGCAATTGTGCATATCATGTCATTTCTATGGCAAATTCATTAATTCTGTTTTACTAACTGGGCCCTGCAGGTCTTCCGCAGTACACTCTGGAGAAAATAATATGATCTTTTTGATTCAAGTATTCTCTAGAAGCAATAAACGCAGGAATACATTACATATCATGCAAACTCATTCTGAATTTTGTGACAATCTAGAGGATATCTGCACAGCTGACAGAAGAGGATTGGCTAATGACCTGAGGATGAAAGAATTTGCAGAATTGCAGGGAAAATGAGGGAGGGGATAACAGATTAGCTGAATTGCTCTTACAGAATAGTTAGTGCAGAGGACAGCCTGAATTGCCTCCATCAGTACTGGCCCATTTTATGATTCCATGAACTCACTTGGCATATTAATGTACAACAGTATCATTGGACTATATGGAGATCAAGGAAAGTTGAAATTTAACTATAATTTACATTTTAAATGTGCCTTCAACAATCTACTGAGACACATAGGTTAATATTAACACTGAATCACAGAATCATAGAATCATTAAATTCGTACAGTGTGGAAACAGGCCATTCGGCCCAGCAAGTCCAAACCAACCCTCCAATGAGTAATCCACCCAGACTCATCCCCTATTACTTTACATTTACCCCTCTCTAATGTACCTAACCTAGTTAAGAATTACACAACACCAGCGTATAGTCCAACAGGTTTATTTGGAAGCAGTAGTTTTTGGAACGCTGCTCCTTCATCAATTGTACCTAGGAGAAAGTGAGGGCTGCAGATGCTGGAGATCAGAGCTGAAAATGTGTTGCTGGAAAAGCGCAGCAGGTCAGGCAGCATCCAAGGAACAGGAGAATCGACGTTTCGGGCATAAGTCCTTCTTCAGGAATGAGGAAAGTGTGTCCAGCAGGCTAAGATAAAAGGTAGGGAGGAGGGACTTGGGGGAGGGGCATTGGAAATGCGATAGGTGAAGGGAGGTCAAGGTGAGGGTGATAGGCCGGAGTGGGGTGAGGGCGGAGAGGTCAGGAAGAAGATTGTAGGTTAGGACCGCCTTCCTAACCTGCAATCTTCTTCCTGACCTCTCCGCCCTCACCCCACTCCGGCCTATCACCCTTACCTTGACCTCCCTTCACCTATCGCATTTCCAACGCCCCTCCCCCAAGTCCCTCCTCCCTACCTTTTATCTTAGCCTGCTGGACACACTTTCCTCATTCCTGAAGAAGGACTTATGCCCGAAACGTCGATTCTCCTGTTCCTTGGATGCTGCCTGACCTGCTGCGCTTTTCCAGCAACACATTTTCAGCTCAATTGTACTTAGCCTGCATTTCCCTGAAAAGTTGGGTAATTTAGCATGGCCAATTCACCTAAGTTGCACACCTTTGGATTATGAGAGGAAATCAGAGCACCCACAGGAAACCCACGGGGACACGGGGAGAAAGCACAAACTCCACACAGGCAATCATCTGAGACTGGAATAGTACCCGAGCCCCTGGCGCTGTGAGGCTGCAGCTTCAGAGATATGTAGATGGCCATTCTATTGGGGCCTGTCATACATCCACAGTGAAGACCCAATCCACTGACTTTCTATCTCTGGGAGGCCATTGAGAAGTCACCTCATTGCCCCCTTGGTCGTGCAATGAAGGGAGGTATTCTGACCAGTGAAATTTGGGACAGGGTCATTCTGGTTCATTTCTTGCCGATTATCCTATGGCAGAAAGAGGATGTCTACTTTCCCACCTCTCCTGCCTGAAGATCCTCACCATTGACTGACAGTAGATATTGGTCCCATAAGTTTGTGCCATCCTCAAGCACATAATCTAAACAAATATTCCTTATTTACAAATCTAAATTGTGAGTTTAAGTCAGCTCATGGACTTGAAAGATATCAGATCTACTCCAAGATGACTTTGCCTGAGGTCCAGTTATGTGCATTTTCATTTGAGGCCATTGGAAAACTATTTGTAGAAAAACCTGTAGTGTACATTTTCTGAGGCGATAAGATTGTTCTTGATGTTCAAAACTTCAAACCGGATGCATTAAGTTGTTAATTCTATCTAGTTATTTCAGGGTGCTTGACTTTCTAAGAAATAAAAAATGATGTCTAACCTGAATAATTTGAAGAATCTAAAGGAAATATAATGGGATTTCCACCCATCAATTGTGATGACGTGAACGTAAAGAAGAGTATCCAGAAGTTCCAAATCCTCCTGTATTTTAGAGAAAAATGGAAAAAGTTTTAAAATGCAGGCTTGATATATACATTAGTCAGAATACATACAATCCCTACAGTGTGAAGCAGGCCATTCAGTTCATACCAATCCTCCAAACAGCATCCCACCCATCCCCATAATCCTGCATCTCCCATGGCTAATCCACCTGACCTTCACATCCCTGGACACTGTGGGCAATTTAGCATGACTAATCCACCAAACCTGCACATCTTTGGACTGTATGAGGATACAGGAGCACCTGGAGGAAACCCATACAGTGGCCCAAAGATGGAATTAAACCCAGGTCCCTAGTGCTGTGAACTACTAGTGCTAACTACTGAGCCTCTGTGCATTCTGTGTGCTTAAGAAGCCAGAAAATGTGATGCATTTTCTTCCATTGAAGACACAATCTCATAGATTTTAATGAATTGATAAAATCTTGCAGAATACAGAGCACATAATCCAGATTACCTGCACGAGAGGTGACTTCATGTTTGTCGTGAAACAATGGACTATTAGGCCTAATTTTGTCTTATTAATAAACAAGATGTGTGTGTTGCTGGTTGGGCTTGTCTTTATGCTTCTTCTCCTTCATATGCATCTGCTCTATTTGCCTTGGCCATTCTTTGTGGTAGTGTGCTCCACATTCCAATTACTCTGAGTAAAGGCTCTTGCATTCCCAATTGGATTTATTAGTGATGTTTTAAACATTTATGACCCTTAGTTTTCGACTCCCCCACACATAGAAAGTCAAACTGAATCAAGTCCAAGAACGCAGTATCAGATCTCAAAACAGGCTTTTATTTGATTGCTGCTTCTATAATAAAAAAAATACAGAGCTTGGAACACAGTGAAGCAGATTTCACCATGATTAGGGCATTTTGGAACAAATCCAAAGACAGTTTAAATGCAAACTGTGCTGTATTTCACAATAATTGCAAAACTATTCAAACCATACAAGAAACTGTTAATTACAGTAATAAATAAGTGTCTGTTGAAATTTGAAAAGAACATCCAGATTTTGAATTGGCTCACCAAGTATGTCATCAGTAACAAGTTCCCACAAAGTTCTTTTTAATGGATACTGACCTTTGTCCATAATGTTTCTTTCAGTTATATTTTTTATAGGGTAAGCTGGTTTTCTAATCCTTATTTCTTTCCTTAAGTTATGAAAGACAATTTGACTCACATTTCCTTTCAAGTAAGGAAGAAAGTCAGTCAGGATATGTTGCACATTTCTCAGAAAGGCACTTTACCTTTCAGACAGCTAGACTGTATAAAACGTTACTTAGGCTCTAATTGGAGTATTGTGGGCGGCACTGTGGCCCAGTGGTTAGCACTGCTGCCTCACAGTGCCAGAGACCCGGGTTCAATTCCCGCCTCAGACGACTGACTGTGTGGAGTTTGCACGTTCTCCCCGTGTCTGCGTGGGTTTCCTCCAGGTGCTCCGGTTTCCTCCCACAGTCCAAAGATGTGCAGGTCAGGTGAATTGGCCATGCTAAATTGCCCGTAGTGTTAGGTAAGGGGTAAATGTAGGGGTATGGGTGGGTTGCGCTTCGGCGGGGCGGTGTGGACTTGTTGGGCCGAAGGGCCTGTTTCCACACTGTAAGTAATCTAATCTAGTCTTGTATGCAGTTCTGGTCTCCACACTATAGGAAGGATGTGGAGGGTATTGAGAGGGTGCAAAAGAGGTTTACCAGGATGTTGCCTAGACTGGAGTGCAATAGCTATATAACTGGATAAACTGGGATTGTTTTTGCTAGAGCATCAGAGGCTGAGGGGTGACCTGACAGAAGTATACAAAATCGTGAGAGGCATGGACAGGCTGGATAGTCAGAGTCTTTTTCCCAGGTTGGAAATGTTGAATACAAAATGGCATAGGTTTAAAGTGAAGGGGGAAAAGATTAAAGGAGATGTGCAATGAAGCTGTTTTTACACAGAGGGAATGCGCTGCCAAGAGAGGTGAAACAAGCAGATACATTAGCAAAGTTTAATAGGCAGTTAGACAGTCACGTGAACATACCGAGAATAGAGGGATATGGTCCATGTGCAGGCAGATGGGTTTAGTTAGAATGGCATCAAGGTTGGCACAGGTGTGGTGGGCCAAAGAGCCTGTTCCTGTGCAGTACTGTTCTATCACATTACAACATGTGACATTGTAAGATGATCTTATTCTCTATACAGTTCACTAACAGTCAGTCAACAACAGATATAAAATAATAGTCTTCTAAGTAATTATTAAAAGATGGTATATAAATGTGTGAGATGTCATTTTAGTGTCCACAGTTAGTTGTTCATAAACTTCTAGATATCTGACTCAGTAAGAATTTGTTACTCTGTGGTACGTTATGTGGGCTAACATATTAAAAATCACAGGCAATGTTAACATACAACCGTTGTATATCAAAATGGTGCTTTAGAACATAGAACAGTACAGCACAATACAGGCCCTTCAGCCCTCGATGTTGCATTGACCTTATATCCTACTTTAAGATCAAACTAACCGATATACCCTTCATTGTACTATCTTCCATGTGCTTATCCAAGAGTCGGTTAAATGTCCCTAATGTGTCTGACTCTACTACCACTGCTGGCAGTGGTAATCTCTATGTAAAGAACTTACCTCTGACATCTCCCCTAAATATTCCTCCAACCACCTTAAAATTATGCCTCCTCATTATAGCCTTTTCTGCCCTTGGAAAAGGTCTCTGGTTATCCACGCTATCTATGCCTCTCATCAGCTTGTACACCTCTGCCAAGTAACCTCTCATCCTTCTTCACTCCAATGAGAAAAGCCCTAGCTTACTCAACCTTTCTTCACAAGATATGCTCTCCAGTCCAGGCAGCATCCTGGTAAATCGCCTCTGCACCCTCTCCAAAGCTTCCACATCCTTCCTATAAGGAGGCGACAAGAACTGAACACAATATTTCAAGGTTTTATAGAGCTGCAGCATAACCTTACAGCTGTTAAACTCAATCCCCTGCTAATGAAAGCCAACACACTATACACCTTCTTAACAACTCTATCAACTTGGCTGGCAATTTTGAGGGATCTATGGACATGGACCCCAAGATCCCTCTGTTCCCCCAAACTGCCATGAATCCTGCCTTTAACCCTGTATTCTACATTCAAATTCAACCTTCCAAAATGAATCACTTAACAGTTGAACTCCATCTACCACTTATCAGCCCAGCTCTGCATCCTGCTAATGTCCCATTGCAACCTACAACAGCCCTCCACACTACCCACCACTCCACCAATCTTTGTGTCATCGGCAAACTTACTGACCCAGCCTTCCACTTCCTCACCCAAGCCGTTTATAAAAATCACAAAGAGCAGAGGTCCCAGAACCGATCCCTGCAGAACATCGCTGGTGACCAAGCTCCAGGCTGAATACTTTCCACCTACTACCTGTGAAGAACTAACAAAAGGATTTTTATCTTAAGGTATTAAACCATGGCGATTTATGGAAAGCCAGAAATTGCCTTGTAATTCTGGTATTGAACATTCTAATCTTAAATTCTAAGATGCTTCCAGATATAGTAAGCCACTTGGCATTGGTAACCACCTGGCAAGGTCATCACTGAAAAGCGTGGCAATAATTAGCTTTATGTTTGCTGTGGTTCCAGCATCACTGAACCAGAGGAACATTTATCAGCTTTATGGCAATCTTTTAGTTTAGAGGGGCATTGTCATTAAGACAAAAAAAATTCTGGCAACTTTTTTTGTGGCAAGGAAGAAAAGCTAGAACACAATGTAACATTTTTGTACGGTATATATTTCATAGAGTGTAGAAAGAGGCCATTTGGCCCAACAAGCTCACACTGACCCTCTGAAAAGTAACCCACACAGACCCATTCTGCTAAATTTACCCCTGAACAGCCAATTCACTTAACCTGCACATCTTTGGATTGTGGAAGGAAACCCACACAGACACAGAGAGAACGTGCAACTCCGCACAGACAATCACCCGAGGCTGAAATTGAACACAGGACTCTGTTGCTGTGAGGTAGCAGTGCTAACCACTGAGCCACCATGCCTTCACAGGTTAGTCATGCAACAATGTGGGCAAATGTTATTTCCAAGAGCTTTTATAAGCATAAATAAGCCCATCAAGTATTTTCAATTTTGAAAGACAATGCTTTAATTTGATGTTATGAAAGTGAGACATTTATTAAAATGGTCATACAAACAAGAAAAGTAGCATTAAATAATTGCATTAAGAGCAACAAAAAGCATATAGTTCTAAACTTAACAACAATAATAGTTAGGGTATTGATATAACTAAACTCAATGTAACCAATGAAGAATGTAGCCAAGATGGGACTTGAACTTCTTTAATTCAACTATATATTACTTAAATAATCAGCTACAAATACCTATAGATTTTAAATATGTTCAAATAATGGAGAACACTTACATTTCTGTTGTTTTTCCACCTGAAGCACTATCATTTCGAACATTCATCAAAGCCTGTTTCTTTCCCATGAGCACGGCCTTAGATTGACGTAACTATACTCCTGCCCACAATATCTTAAAAATAGTTCTGTGTGGTTTCTAGCTCATCAGAGCAATTCCATCTGAGAATCGACCAACGTTTCTATAAAATTGTGAAACTAGATGGGTCATTCTTTACCTAAGTTATAGCAATAACTATAAATGTCTCTCAATTTGAAATATTTGAAGGTAACAAAGGTGACTGAAATAAAAATAAACAAATTGTATCAAGTTCATTCCTCATATTGCTTTCCTTTCCCATGAATAGCAATTCAAATAAAAGATTTTCTGCTGGATTTCCTTATCATATCAGAAGATAACTAGTCACTGAATAAAAAAGCAAAATATTTTTGTGAGGTGTGTTTCTTTTAGTAAAATAACACCTAATGGAGAAAGAAAACAGTTACAGCTATACAATTACAGTTTCCTGTGATAGCTTAACACCTTCTAAACACAAAAGCCCCAAAAATGTTTTACAGCTTTAATTTTGCTGAATGATGTGACAACAACAACAGAAAAGGAAGCAAAGCAGACAGCAGCCTCATTAATGTTAGCTAAATGAACATAAACTCCAAAGAGAATCACTTTTCCATTTTTATTATGTATGAAATGCAGGACTCTCTGCATTCTGTTACCTTAAAATGTGTTTGATTTAGTTTCTATTTTGTTTGGTATGTTGATTAGAAATTAGAGTGAAGAGGATACTGATAAGAGAAAACTGGTTTCAATCCTCAAACAGTTGTCACAAAAGGGGTACTCCTCCTTTCTGCACCACTGAGCCCTCTTTTCCCGGTCAGGATTCGTAATACAATTCCAATCCCAACCTTTGCTTTCCCCTCCTTCCCTGGCCTTTGTAGCACAGCCACTATTGCACCCTATTACAACAGTGGTAAATGGGAATTATCAAATTTTAATTTCTAGCCGTTGTTTGTTATGCCCTGAGACCTTTCATGGACTAAGATGGTTTTTAGCAAGAAAGAGACATGGACCTAAAAGAGCTGCAGAGGTCACCTGATGACATTTTGAGACAGATTTCCGGAGATGCATGTAGAATAAGCAAAACCATCTGTACTAAAATTATCATTTTTACTTAAAGACATCAAAAGCATGCAAATTTGTTTCTCCTATATAATTTGCATATGTACAATAATTTGTCTAGGAGGCTCAGGAATGACCTTATAGAGCTTATAAAACCTCGAGGAGTACAGATAAGGAGAATGGCAGGAGTCTTTTCTCCATGATGGGGGCTTTAAGACTAGGGACATATTTTTAAGGTGAGAGGGAAAAAAATTAAAAAGGACATGAGGGCAAACATTTTTAGACAGAGAGTAGTTAATGTGTTGAATGAGCTGCCAGAGGAAATCATAGATGCAGGTATTGTTACAATGTTCAAAAGACACTTGGATAAGTACATGACTAAGAAAGGTTTTGAGGGATATGGGCCAAACGCAAGCAGATGAGACTAGTTTAGTTTGGGATTATGGACTGGTTAGACAGAAGGTCTGTTTTCATGTTCTATGACTCTATGAACCCTCTCAGGTTTAATAATATCCTTGCTATAACAGGGTGACCAAAACTGTACACACTACTCCAGAAGAGGCCTCATTAATGTCCTTTACAACCTCAGCATGACATCCCAACTCCCATATTCAAAGGTC
The DNA here is from genome assembly GCF_004010195.1 of Chiloscyllium plagiosum. NCBI lineage: Eukaryota > Metazoa > Chordata > Chondrichthyes > Orectolobiformes > Hemiscylliidae > Chiloscyllium > Chiloscyllium plagiosum. Next base: position 65,311,562 of record NC_057715.1, on the reverse strand, counting down.
TAAGCATTGAAGGCAAGCATGTTAAATACTTTCTGAACCACCCTGTCTACCTGCAATGCAAATTTCAAAAAAACAGTTACAGCTATACAATTACAGTTTCTTATGATAGCTTTACACCTTCCAAACACAAAAGCCCCAAAAATATTTTACAGCTTTAATTTTGCTGAATGATGTGATAATAACAACAAAAAGGGAAGCGAAGCAGTCAGTAGCCTCATTAATGTTAGCGAAGAAGGTGTTTGGTATGCTTTCCTTTATTGGTCAGAGTATTGAGTACAGGAGTTGGGAGGTCATGGTGCTGCTGTACAGGACATTGGTTAGGCCACTGTTGGAATATTGCATGCAATTCTAGTCTCCTTCCTATCGGAAAGATGTTGTGAAACTTGAAAGGGTTCAGAAAAGATTTACAAGGATGTTGCCAGAGTTGGTGGATTTGAGCTACAGGGAGAGGCTGAACAGATTGGGGCTGTTTTCCCTGGAGCGTTGGAAGCTGAGGGTGACCTTGTAGAGGTGTATAAAATTATGAGGGGCATGGATAGGATAAATAGACCAAGTCTTTTCCCTGGGGTCGGGGAGTCCAGAACTAGAGGGCATAGGTTTAGATATAAAAGAGACAGATGGGGCAACATTTTCCCACAGAGGGTGGTACGGATACGGAATGAGCTGTCAGAGGAAGTGGAGGCTGGTACAATTGCAACATTTAAGAGGCATTTGGATTGGTATATGAATAGGAAGGGTTTGGAGGGATATGGGCCGGGTACTGGCAGGTGGGACTAGATTGGTTTGGGATATCTGGTTGGCATGGACGTGGTGGACCAAAGGGTCTGTTTCCATGCTGTACATCTCTATGACTATGACTCTAAGTGAACATAAACTCCAAACAAAGAGAATCACTTTGACCCAAAATCTTAGGTCTCTCTGTTCTACACTATTAATTGTATAAGTCCTTTGTTTTACTAAAATGCAATACTTCACATTTATCCAAATCAAACTCCATGGACCATTCCTCAAACCATTGATCCAATTGATCATGATCTCTTTGTAATGTTAGACAACCTGCTTCACTATCCACTATACCTCCAATTTGGCGTCATCTGCAAACTTACCTACCATGCCTCCTATATTCTCATCCAAATCATTTAAATAAATGACAAACAAAAATGGGCTCAGTACCGATTCCTGTGGAACACCACAGGCCTCCAGTCTGCAAAACAACCCTCTACCACCACCCTCTGCCTCCTAACATAAAGTCATTTTTGTCCATAATGTGGAGAAGGGGCATAAACCTGAGAAGTATTTTGGAAAGTAGCTCAGACATGTCCACAATGTCAAAACGCAACATAGACCGTTCAAGCATAACAGTGTGGATAAAAGCAACAGGTATCCACTGAAGGGCCAGTAGAGGGATGAAAGTTGAAGGACAAGTTGCAAATATTGTACAAATTATCAAATAAAACAAAATAAAGCATGTCCAGAAAGGTGAAAACTGTTCTTCAACTAAAAGAATCCACCTTGCATGCCAGTATTTAGCTAGGGAACAGAAAAATAAGCCTATAAAGATTATGGAGAAGCTTCTTGCACAAATGTTGGGTGATAATTCAAATGAATCAAGTGTGGGTATTTGAGAAACATTGAATGATGATTCAAGATCATTCCATTTACATCTTCGAAAGTTGGGCAACATCAAGTCTAAAGAAGAGAAATGTTTTGTAACTATTGAAATGAAAACAGCAAACCAAGTCAACTAAATATGAAGTGACCTTCCAGAATGGTACTTTCTGCAACATCATGTGCTTTGCAGACTGGTGTAAAGTCACACCAGATAGCAATCCAAAAGTGAAACCCCCAAAGGGAAGCTGGAGAATCTGTGACATAACAATGCTCACATCTAGAGAACAAACTGCTTTTAGAGCCCAGTGCAGCAACAAGACTGAAGTTCTGGAATTCCAGGTATCACATGCAAAGCTCTGCAGAAGGAAATCCAAAGCTTGGGCTAATGAATAAATATAAATGTTTTAGAAGATGTTTCCATTGTTTCACAGGTCACTTTACTTGACAAACAGACAAACAATAGCCCAAGACAGAGAGGGTCCAACTGCAGGACAACACAGGAAAATTGATGTCGGTGCCAAAAAATAGAAAAACTGCTTTGCCAGATGTAACTATTGTAAAGTAATATCTAAGATAATGGTATAATGCAAAATCAACTGCAAAAGTTTCAAAACTGAATCAAAGCACATCATATCAACAGCAGATTTTGGAGAAAAAGATGACAATATGCATGCATACCATCACAAACTATTTCAAAACCATACAAATCATGTATATAACTAAAAGGAGTAAGGGGGAATAGCTAAAATAACAAACAACTGTTCATACATAAGAACTGTGATTAATGGTGTGCTTAATTGAGTTAACTCATTGTTACAAGTTGTGTATGCAATTTGCTTTTTGCTTGTTGTGAAAAGGAGAATGTTTAGATTGAAATGAAATGATGTACAAATTTCCTTTTTGATTTGCTGTTGTCATGTGATCTGTACTATGAGGCACATATGCTTTTGGCAGCTGTCAACAAGTATAACGAATAAAGTAATCAAGAGCACATCTCTAATTGCACAGTACACACAAGGACATAGTGCTTTGAACACAAAGCATTCGATGAATTCATGAGATGTCTGGTATTAATGCCATCATTATTTGTTAAAATGTCTAACTATACTCAAAATCTACCTGTCTGAAAAATTCCTTTACTGACAAATAACCACCAAATGAAATTTCCACTCCCACACTTTTTCTCAATATTAAGGGATATGATAATGAATTTGTTTTACTGAGAGATACCCCCATTCTTCTCCTATCTATTTTCCCATTTGCTATTTTCCCAATTCCTCCTTTGACCAAGGTAATTGAGAACATAAGTACTCCTGGACTTCTCAGGTTAAGGACGTCCAAAGATGTGCAGGTTAGACGAATTAGCCATACTAAATTGCCCATAGTATTCAGGGATGTGTTAGTTAGGGGTAAATGTAGAGTAATAGGGTAGGGGAATGGTTTGGGTGGGATACTCTTCAGAGAGTCGCTGTGGACTTGTTGGGCCAAAGGGCCTGTTTCCACATTGTAGGGATATTATGATTCTAGAGCACGGAGTCTCGCGCCACGGCGCTGCTCGGGATGAACCTCAACAAACACCACTGCATTCCTCTCCAGACTTCTTCTGTATAGGCACATTCCAGAAGGAGGTGTGTGACAGTCTCGTCCCCCCTGCAGCCACTTCGAGGGCAGCGTGCGGTGTGGCTGAGAGTCCGGGCGTGCATAAAGGATCTCACAGGCAGAGCCCTTCTCACCACCAGCCAAGCCATGTCTTGGTGCTTGTTGGAAAGTTCTGGCGATGAGGCATTCTGCCAAATGGCTTTGACAGTCTGCTCAGGGAACCGCTCGATAGGATCCGCCCTCTTCTTTTCCCGAAGGGTCTCAAGGACACTACGTACTGACCACTTCCTGATGGCTTGTAGTCAAAGGTGTTTTTCTTCATAATCTTCTCCACGAAGGACAGTTGATACGGAACAGTCCAACTACTCGGAGCGTTCCACGGCAGCGAGGCCAGGCCCATCCTTCGCAACACCGGGGACAGGTAGAACCTCAGTACGTAGTGACACTTGGTGTTTGCGTACCGGGGATCCATGCACAGCTTGATGCCGCCACACACAAAGGTGGCCATCAGGGTGAGGGTGGCATTGGGTGTATCTTTTCCCCCGTTGCCCAGATCTTTATACATCGCGTCTCTTCGGATTCGGTCCATCTTTGTTCTCCATAAAAATTGGAAGATGGCCCGGGTGACTGCAGCGGCACAGGTTCTGGGAATAGGCCAGACCTGTGCCACGTATAATAGCAATGACAGTGCCTCACACCTGATGACCAGGTTTTTTCTCGTGATGGAGAGCGACCATAGCTTCCATCTGCCCAGTTGCTGCCTCATTTTGCTGATACGCTCCTCCCAAGACTTGGCGCATGCCCCAGCCCCCCCGAACCAAATACCCAGCACCTTCAAGTAGTCGGTCCTGATGGAGAAGGGGATCGAGGTTTGGTCGGCCCAGTTCCCGAAGAGCATGGCTTCACTCTTGCCTTGGTTTACCTTGGCCCCCGAGGCCCGCTCGAAATGGTCACATATGCACATGAGTCTGTGCACGGACAGCGGATCCGAGCAGAAAACGGTGACGTCATCCATGTACAGGGAGGCCTTAACCTGCAGGCCCCCGCTGCCAGGAATAGTCACCCCTCTCAGGCTCGCATCCTTCCTGATGGACTCGGCAAATGGCTCTATGCAGCACACAAACAAGGCAGGAGAGAGAGGGCAGCCCTGCCCGACTCCAGATCTGACTGGGAAGCTATCTGATTCCCACCCATTGATTGAGACTGCACTGACAATGTTAGTGTAGAGCAGTCTGATCCAATTGCAGATTCCCTCCCCAAATCCGTGTTGAGGGACGCGCTGAAGCTTGGGGCAGCTACCGCCAAGGCGCGGTGGGGAAGGACCACCGTGTAATGTCTGCCTGCCTAAGCACAGGGGTCTGAAGCAGTAAGGTGGCTCCGCTGACCCCCCCACTGCTAAATATGTGGATAGTAATCGTACAGACCGGTATATATGAATGATTACTCTGTCTCTGTATGCAAAGAAATGGAATGTTAATGTATGTATGGCATGACCAATTGTACAGATCATCAAAATATTTTATGAATAAAGTATATTTTTGTCATCAAAATATTTTATGAATAAAGTATATTTTTGAAATAAAAAAAAGTATGGATTTTATGATTCTATGGCTTTGTCAAAACAGTTGACCAGGGATTTCCACTTGCAAAGTTTGGTAAAATCGTGGGTGAGTTTCCCAATACTATTTGACTGTAATGCTGAGGGAGGAAGACCGTTAGCACTGACAGGAAACCAATCACAGGGCAAAGCTGCCAAGGCTTTTCCTTCCTGCACTATGTACCTTACTTTCTATTCAGAAAAAGATGAGTGAAATTGGTAGCAAAATTTCTTTTTTAAAAATCCCCCGTGTTGTTTTTAAAACCTGTGAAACCTTAGCAATTGCTACAGATTAATTAACTCAGAGAAAGAGTTAGCAGGTATTTGCTGGGAAAGATTAAAATGAAGCAACAGGGGTTAGCACACTAATTATAGGATCAATTGAACATTGAAGCAGTTAAATTCTGGACGCACAGAGAGTTTATCTGGCTCCGTATACAAGAGTTGCAGGGAATGGCAAAGGTTGGAAAATCAGGTTGGTCAGAATGCACTGCTGCTAAACAACCCACCCACTCATTCTACAGCTGGATTACTTGGAAGAAATGTAGTAGGCATCTTTACAGACAGGAGATCTCATCCAGCCAATTTCAATGTTATCCAATACACTTGCCACTGGCCAGAAGTGGAGTCAACCACAGACATGTAGCAAGTTGACATTATTCATTTCAAGAACTAATACCATATTGTTTTAAAGCTGACCTACTCTTGGGTAATAAGGCAAAGCAGGTGATTGAGGTGTCAGTGGAAGACCACTTTGGGGCTAGCGACCATAATTCTATTAGTTTTAAAATAGTTATGGAAAAGGGTAGACCAGATCTAATATTTGGAGTTCTAAATTGGAGGAAGGCTAATTTTGACAGTATTAGGCAAGAACTTTCAAAAGCTGATTGGGGGCAGATGTTCACAGGTAAAGGGATGGCTGGAAAATGGGAAGCTTTCAGAATTGAGATAACGAGAGTTCAGAAACAGTATACTCTTGTTACGATGAAAGTACAGGCTGGTAGGTGTAGGGAATGCTGGATGATTGAAGAAATTGAGGGTTTGTTTAAAAATAAAAAGGAAGCATATGTCAGGTATAGACAGGAGAGATCAAGTGAATCCTTAGAAGAGTATAAAGGCAATAAGAGTAAACTTAAGAGAGAAATCAGGAGGGCAAAAAGGGGACATGAAAAATCTTTGGCAAATACAGTTTAGGAAAATCCAAAGGATTTTTACAAATACATTAAGAACAAAAGGGTAACTAGAGAGACAATAGGGCTCCTCAAAGATCAGCAAGGTAGCCTTTTTGTGGAACCAGAAGAGATGAGGGAGATACTAAACAAGTATTTTGCATCAGTGCTTAGTGTGGAAAAGGACATGAAAGATATAGAATGTGGGGAAATAGATGGTGACATCTTGAAAAATGTCCATATTACAGAGGAGAAAGTGCTAGATGTGTTGAAACGCATAAAGGTGGATAAATCCCCAGAACCTGAACAGGTGTAGCCTAGAACTCTGTGGGAAGCTAGGGAAGAGATTGCTGGGCCCCTTGCTGAGATATTTGTATCATTGATAGTCACAGGTGAGGTGCCAAAGACTGGAAGTTGGCTAACATGATACCAAGAAAGGTGGTAAGGACAAGCCAGAGAAGTATAGACTGATGAGCCTGACGTCAGTGATGGGCAAGTTGTTTGAGGGAATCCTGAGGGATAGAATTTACCTGTACACGTATTTGGAAAGGCAAGGACTGATTAGGGATAGTCAACATGGCTTTGTGCATGGGAAATCACGTCTCACGAGCTTGGTTGAGCTTTTTGAAAAAGTAACAAAGAGAATTGATAAAGGCAGAACAGTGGACGTGATCTAAATGTACTTCAATAAGGTGTTCGACAAGGTTCTCCATGGGAGACTGGTTGGCAAGGTTAGATCTCATGGAATACAGGGAGAACTGGCCATTTGGATACAGAACTGGCTCAAAGGTAGATGACAGAGGGTGGAGGGTTGTTTTTCAGACTGGAGGCCTGTGACCAGTGGAGTGCCACAAGGATCGATGTCATGTCCACTACTTTTCATCATTTATAGAAATGTGAACATAAGAAATATAGTTCGAAAGTTTGCAGATGACTCCAAAATTAGACGTGTAGTGGACAGCAAAGAAGGTTACCTTAGATTACAATGGGATCTTGATCAGATGAGTCAATGTAGAAGATGGAGTTAAATTCAGGTAAATGTGAGGTGCTGCATTTTGGGAAAACAAATCTTAGCAGGACTTATGCACTTAATGGTAGGGTCCTAGGGTGTGTTGCTGAATAAAGAGACATTGGAGTGTAAGTTCATAGCTCCTTGGAAGTAGAGTCGCCGTTAGATAGGATAGTGAAGAAGGCATTTGGTATGCTTTCCTTTATTGGTCAGAGTATTGAGTACAGGAGTTGGGAGTTATGTTGCGGCTGTACAGGACATTGGTGAGGCCACTTTTGGAATAATGTGTGCAATTCTGGTCTCCTTCCTATTGGAAGGATGTTGTGAAACTTGAAAGGATTCAGAAAAGATTTACAAGGATGTTGCCAGGGTTGGAGGATTTGAGCTATAGGGAGAGGCTGAACAGGCTGGGGCTGTTTTCCTTGGAACGTCGGAGGCTGAGGGGTGACCTCATAAAGGTTTATAAAATCATGTATCAGATAAATAGACAAAGTCTTTTCCCTGGGGTGGGTGAGTCCAGAACTATAGAGCATAGGTTCAGGGCGAGAGGGGAAAGATATAAAAAGGACCCAAGTGGCAACATTTTCACACGGAGTGTGGTGCGTATATGGAATGAGCTGACAAAGGAACTGGTGGAGGCCGGTACAATTTCAACATTTAAAAGTTATCTGGATGGGTATACGAATAGGAAGGGTTTAGAGGGATATGGGCCCGGTGCTGACAGGTGAGTCTAGACTGAGTTGGGATATCTGGTTGGCATGGATGAGTTGGACCGAAGGTACTGTTTCTGTGCTGTACATCTCTATGACTCTGTGCTGTGTTGGCTATGACTTTAGATGTCACTATGTTGCTAAAAGCAGACACAATGGTCAGACTGAAACGATATTTGCCAGAATGTAGATCAGTTTTCAGGTTTCTAATGACCTGGACATGAGATGCAACTTGCTCAATGAGGAGAATAGTTTGTCACTTATTGCTTTCTCTGGTTGTCTCTGAATGACAAATACATTTAGATCTGGAGGACCACTTTGTTTTGAAAGCAGGGTCGGCCTCTAGAAGAACAGTAGACCTTTTGCTCTCTCAACAGCAACACTGGGAGAAAAGTTATTTTCAGTCAGCCTGCTGTGAAACACACCTCTCGCACACATGGGACTGGAACTTGAATTTTCTGCCTCTCTTTCTGACACTACCACTGCATCACAAGACCCTTAGTGACATTGGAATACAACTGATAAACAGAAGCCAATACACATGAGATCTGTCTATTTTTCCTCTCTCTACATCCTCTTAAAATATATCAATTTTGATAAAATAGAAACAGTTTATTTTTGAAGGCGTTTATTTAAAAAAGAAGTCACTGGAGCACATTGTCAGAAACAGAATAGTTGAGTTAAGAAATTTTCACCACCCACTGAAAGCATTCACAGCAGGCTCATGTTCTGGAACAGTTGGACTGCAAAACCATTCTGATTTCTACACTCTGGCAGTAAGTGTGTTGGTTACAATCGCTGATGGTTTTCAACATCAGCCTACTTTCAAACGATTTCAGAGTTGTTCAGTTAGTAGCTTACATCTTTTGTAACATGTGAGTGCTGCATGACAATCTGGTCATCGAAATGCCAGTGGACAATGTACACCCAGGCACATGATCACTGACTTATAGGGTTTAGGCCCTGCTGGAGTTGCGAATGGAGGTGGAGAGGAAATGTTGATACCTCCGCTGTGATGAGGGGAGGGCAGTCCTGAGAGTGCTCCTAATTTCTAATGACAGAATTAAGATTGCTAAAATGTTAATTGTGACCCATTTTCAAAATGAGGGGGGATCGTGCTGGTTCTGGGTTAAGGGAAAAAGTGAGGTCTACAGATGCTGGAGATCAGAGTCTTGATCAGAGTCAAGCAGCGGAATGTTGATTCTCCTGCTCCTTGGACGCTGCCTGACCTCCTGTGCTTTTCTAGCAACACACTCTCGACTCTGGTTCTGGGGTAATTCAGGTGAAAGGAAATGAATTCACAGGCAGTTAGTCATGGCCAATAGAGACAATTAGATCATAGGCAGATATATTTGCTACTGAGCACTGGCAAAGGTGAGGTCAAACAGATTGTTCCATATTGTCGGGTCCTCTCGCCACCTGCAGCAAGTCCAGTTGGGTAGGTAAGTCCTTCAGGACTAGACCAACTTTTATCAGTATTGGTAGCTGCTTTTGTCATGATGAAAATTACATTTATTTTCTGCAAATCGTGCTTAATATGGATGACCAATTAATGACTCATCAGCTGAGGTGGTAATCAGCAGGAGGTTAACTTGACTATATTTGACCTGAGGCCTGGAATCACCTGTGATAACATCCAGGGTAAGTTGTTACCCCTTGTACAGCAGGGTGCCACCACATCTGGCAGGTCTATTCTGAACAGAGACATAAGTAATGGAGGTGGGACATTGGCTGCAAAGTATGATTCAGTAAGTACAACTATGTTAGACTGTTGCTTGACCAGTCTGTGAGATAGCTCCAATTGTGGCACCAGTGCTCAGGTGTTATTGAGAAGGACATTGCAAGGCCAGCTACTGGGCATTTTTTATCACTTCTGATGCTTGGTTTGATATTGATGTTGACGTCTATTTGGTTTTATTCTTGAGTGAGGACTACACATCTGGAAAATACAGTCGGCACCCTGGTATATGACATAATACAGAGATCAACCTGAGCCAAGAAAACTAACAATCTGCGGAAGTGTTAAATGTTGACAACTTTATTAGTACAAGTTTGATCAACAATGAATCCTGTTATGAAGTCAAAGGAGTGTATGTTCACTTTAAAATAGAAAGCGTTTTCTGAATTTGAAGGTAAATTTAAAGTATAGCCTCAGCTGCCTGAACAGAAAGGCTAAGAGATAGGTTGTTCCGAAGTAGATACATGTAACAAATGGCAGTTAAATGGATACCTGAGTTTTGGTTGCTGTTTTGACATTAATTCAAATTTAACCAATTAATTCAAATTATGCCCAGGATACTAAAACCCAATTAAGTTTGAATTAGTTATATTAACAACATCAGACCAATGAGAAGGAATGATATTGGGGGTATACAAAAATGCGGACATTTTGAAAATTGGTCAGAGCAACTGCCACCAAACAGCAGAGCAACTGCCATAGAGCCGGAGAGCTAACTGCCCATCTAATATGAAACGTGCTCAAATAAATCAGAAGGCTTTTCCTGCAAAACATACTCACAATAAAAAGAAAGAAGAAGACCGAGGGAAAAGACAGCACAATCAGAAGCCCAGAAGGAAGACAGCATATGAGACTGTGTGGACTTGACATTCAGTTAATGTAGTGTTTAATAATAGTGTTTTTGGAACAGCATATTGATGAAATTGTGTTCAGTTATGGGATGGTGATTAGTTAGGAGAAAGAGTGTTTAGTTTTGTTATGAAGATGGGGTGTACTACACCTTTAAGAGAATCAAAAGCTGGTAGAGCTACCTGACCGCACCAAGTGTTCCTAATAAGGTAACAATGTAACACTTGGTCGAAAGCTAAATTAGCTGGTTGCCTGGAAACAACAAACAGATTTGAATTAGGCCAATCAATTTAAATTATACCTCAAAAAACACCAAACTCCAATCCAGTTTGAACTTAGTAAATTGACAATCTTAAAAGCCAAATACACAATTTGATGCTTTGGCGGTATAAGACTGGGGAAAATTGAACAGTTGAGAGGAGAACTGCTAAGCTACCAGCATGAAAAAAAATGACTGCCTGAAAAATAGCTGTCTTAAAAGTACCTTTATCCATCAGTAACCTATGAGGCAGGAATCCAGAGAAAATGAAAGCTGCCTGGTTTTGAGATAAGAAGGTAAATCATATTTGGGAGTTTTATCAGACTAGTATTATAGAAGGGAAGGTAACAGATAGGTTAGAGGTGAGAATTGTAATTAGTTGTTCGTTAATTATTCTCTGTTATACTTTAAGAAACAAAATTGTTAATTTTTAGAACATAGAACATAGAACAATACAGCGTAGAAAGGCCCTTCGGCCCTCGCTGTTGCAACCGACCTGTGAACTATTCTCAGCTCGTCCCCCTACACTATCCCATCATCATCCATGTGCTTATCCAAGGATTGTTTAAATCTCCCTAATGTAGCTGAGTTAACTACATTGGCAGGTAGGGCATTCCATGCTCTTACCACTCTCTGCATAAAGAACCTGCCTCTGATGTCTGTCTTAAATCCATCACCCCTCAATTTGTAGTTATGCCCCCTCGTACAAGCTGATGTCATCATCCTAGGAAAAGACTTTCACTGTCTACCCTATCTAATCCTCTGATCATCTTGTATGTCTCTGTCAACTCCCCCCTTAGCCTTCTTTTTTCCAATGAGAACAGACCCAAGTCTCTCAGCCTTTCCTCATAAGACATTCCCTCCAGATCAAGTAACATCCTCGTAAATCTCCTCTGCACCTTTTCCAATGCTTCCACATCCTTCTTGAAATATGCCGACCAGAACTGCTCAGATGCTGCCTGAACTGCTGTGCTCTTCCAGCACCACTAATCCACAATATTCCAAGTGTGGTCGCACTTTGTTTTGTATAGTTGCAGCATAATATTGCGGCTCCGGATCTCAATCCCTCTACGAATGAAATCTAACATACCGTATGCCTTCTTAACAGTACTATCAACCTGGGTGTCAACTTTCAGGGATCTAAGTACATGGACACCAAGACCCCTCTGCACATCCACACTACCAACAATCTTTCCATTGACCCAGTACTCTGCCTTCCTGTTATTCTTCCCAAAGTGCATCACTTCACATTTAGCTGCATTGAACTCCATTTGCCACCTCTCAGCCCAATTCTTCAGTTTATCCCAAGTCCCCTTGCAACCTGTAACATTCTTCCAAACTGTCCACTACTCCACCGACTTTAGTGTCATCTACAAATTTACAAATCCATCCACGTCAACTGCCCCACCCTCATCTACATACTTGGTCACCTTCGCAAAAAACTCAATAAGGTTTGTGAGACACAACCTGTCCTTGACGAAACCATGTTGACTATCTGAAATCAAACTGTTGCTTACAAGATGATTATAAATCTTATCTCTTATAATCCTTTCCAAAACCTTTCCTACAAAAGAAGTAAGGCTCACTGTCTATAATTACCTGGGTCATCTCTACTGCCCTTCTTGAACAAGGGCACAACATTTGCAATCCTCCAGTCCTCTGGTACTAAACTTGTAGACAATGATGACTCAAGTATCAAAGCCAAAGGCTCTGCTATCTCCTTCCGAGCTTCCCAGAGAATCCTCGGATAAATCCCATCAGGCCCAGGGGACTTGTCTACTTTCACTCCTTCTAGAACTGATAACACCTGTTTGTAACTAACCTCGATCCTTTCTAGTCTAATATCTCAAACCTCATTCTTCTCTTCTACAATACTCTCCTTTTCCTGAGTGAAAACCAATGAGAAATGTTCATTTAGCACCTCTCCAATCTCCACAGGGTCCACACTCAACTTCCCTCTTCTGTCTTTGACTGGCCCCCTACCCTAGTCATTCTTTTATTCCTCACATACATAGAAAGCTTTAGGGTTCTCCTTTATTCTATTTGGTAAAGACTGCTCGTGTCATCTCTTTCCTCTTCTTAACTCTCTCTTTAAATCCTTCCTAGCTGATCTGTAACTCTCCATCACCTCAACTAAACCATCTTGCCTCATCAACACATAAGCCTCCTTCATCTGTTTTACAAGAGATGCAATTTCTGTCGTAAACCACGGTTCCCTTACCGTATCATTTCCTCCCTGCCTGACAGGACATACCTATCAAGGACACGCAATATCTGTTCCTTAAACCAGCCCCATATTTCCATTGTCTGCATCCCCTGCATTTTGCTACCCCATTCTATGCATCCTAATTCTTGCCTAATCGCATTATAATTGCCTTTGCCCCATTGATAACTCTTGATCTGTGGCATGTACCTATCCCTTTTCATGACTAAACTAAACGTAACTGAATTATGGTCAGTCTCCCCAAAGTGCTCACCTACAATTAAATCAAACACCTGGCCTGGTTCATTACGAAGCACCAGATCCAGTGTGGCCTATCCTCTTATCGGACCTTCTACATACTGTGTCAGGAAACCCTCCTGTACACATTGGACAAAAACTGATCCATCCGATGTACTAGATTTATAGCATTTCCAGTCAATGTTGGGGAAGTTAAAGTCCCCCATAATGACCACCCTGTTCCTTTCACTCCTACCCAGAATAATTTTGCCAATCCTCTCTTCCACCTCCCTGGAACTCTGCGGAGGCCTATAAAAAGCTCCAAGCAATGTGACCTCTCCTCTCCTGTTTCTAACCTCAGCCCACACTAACTCAGTAGACGAGTCCTCATCAAAAGTTCTCTCAGCCACCGTTATACTATCCTTGACTAACAAGGCCACACCTCCCCCTCTTTTACCACCTTGCCTGTTCTTAATGAAAGATCTAAACTCTGGAAGCTGAAACATCCATTCCTCACCCTGCTCTATCCATGTCTCCAAAATGGCCACAACATCGAAATCCCAGGTACCTATCAATGCTGCAAGCTCACCTACCTTATTTCAGATACTTCTGGCATTGAAGTAAACACACTTCAAACCAGTTTGCTAGAATTTTCACAGATTACTACATGGGATAAATCCTTTCTGTGTTGCTGGTTTTAAATTAAACAGAGCATTTACCCTGCGTCGAAACAGTCTGTGAATAGTTTTGTTTAGTATTCACTATTAGAGTAAGGAAAGTAAATTGTTATTTTTCTTTAAATAATGGAAATTAAGAGTTCCCTTTCACTCACATATTTTAATAGATTATGAGGTAAGATGAGCTTTTCTGGGTATTTGGTTTTAATTAACAAAGGGGTTTGACCTCCACCTCATAACAATCCTGAATAGTGTCAACTTCTGTTTCAACTTCTGTTTGTGTTAATTCAATAAAATATTCCATCCATATTACAGGTGAAACCAATGCATTTCAACTGGAGTTTAATAACATCAGCAAAAGGACAGAATATCACACGTGCAACAAACAATTACCCAAACTTTGGATCACATGGAGGGTAATACATCCTTATTTTTATTTCTGAAATTGACAACATAAATTTAGGCACAATCACTTTCATAGAATATGGAGATTTACTGTCTTTGCGAGGTAAGGTATTCTTTTATCTTTATTGATTGGGGCTTATATCCAATAATGGACACGTCCTGCCATTGACTAAATTTGTTTTTCCATTGAAATCCTGCACCTTCTAGCCTAGAAGAACTTGCTGCGCATTCCCTGCAAACACAAACTAACAGGCCTTTTATAGTTCTTCACCAGCCCTTAATGACATTCAGGTCTGCCAGACTTGTATTATGAATGCAGCATGCATGCAAGAGGTCTCAAAAATGTTTGGCAAAATCTTTGCACTTAGTTCAAGTCAGCATGGTGGATTTGACTTCTCCCAGAGAGTTCTAGAACTAATGTGTATTATAGCAAATTATGGTGAACACTGAGTAGGATTCAAATCATGCTTCTTTGGCACATGAACTTATCTAATATATAGAACAAAACATAACCCAGTGTCATAGAGATGTACAGCATGGAAACAGAGCCTTCAGTCCAACTTGTCCATGCCGACCAGATATCCCAACCCAATCTAGTCCCGCCTGCCAGCACCCAATCCATATCCCTCCAAATCCTTCCTATTCATGTACCCACCCAGATGCCTTTTAAATGTTGTAATTATACTAGCCGCTCATTCCATACACTTACCATCCTCTGAGTGAAAACATTGCCCCTTAGGGCATTTTTATATTTTCCCGCTTTCACCCTAAATCTATGCCCTCTAGTTCTGAACTCCCCCACCCCAGGGAAAAGACCTTGTCCATTTATCTTATCCATGCCCCCCATGACTTTATAAACCTCTACAAGGTCACCCCTCAGCCTCCGACACTCCAGGGAAAACAATCCCAGCTTATTTAACCTCTCCCTATAGCTTGAATCCTCCAACCCTGGTAACATCCTTGTAAATCTTTTCTGAATGCTTCCAAATTCAACAATATCTTTCCAATTGGAAGGAGACCAGAATCACATGCAATATTCCAACAGTGGACTAACCAATGACCTGTACAGCTGCAACATGACCTCCCAATTCCTGTACTCAATACTCTGACCAGTAAAGGAAAGTATACCAAATGCCTTTTTCACTATACTATCTACCTGCGACACTACTTTCAAGGAGCTATAAACCTGCACTCCAAGGTCTCTTTGTTCAGCAACACTCCCTAGGACCTTACCATTAAGTGTATAAGGCCTGCTAAGATTTGTTTTCCCAAATAGCAGCATCTCACATTTATCTAGATTAAACTCCAACTGCCATTCCTCAGCCCTTTGGCCCATATGATCAATATCCTGTTGTAATCTGAGGTAACCTTCTTAACTGTCCACTATACCTCCAATTTTGGTGTCATCTGCAAACTTACTAACTATACCTCTTATGTTCCCATCCAAATCATTTCTATAAATGATGAAAAGTAGTGGATCCAGTATCGATCCTTGTGGCATTCCACTGGTCACAGGCCTTCAGTCTGAAAACCAACCCTCCACCACCGCCCTCTGTTTTCTACCTATGAGCCAGTTCTGTATCCTATTGGTTAGTTCTCCCTGTATTCCAAGAGATCCAACCTTGCTAACCAGTCTCCAATGGGGAACCTTGTCGAACGCCTTACTGAAGTCCATATAGATCACGTCTACCGCTCTGCCTTCATCAATCCTATTTGTTATTTCTTCAAAACAGTCAATCAAGTTTGTGAAACATGATTTCCCACGCACAAAGCCATGTTGACTATCCCGAATCAGTCCTTGCCTTTTCAAATACATGTATATCCTGTCCATCAGGATTCCTTCCAACAACTTGCCCACCACCGTGTCAGGCTCACCGGTCTATGGTTCCCTGACTTGTCCTTACCACTTTTCTTATGCAGTGGCACCACGTTAGCCAACCTCCAGCACCTTACCTGTGACTATCGATGATACAAGTATCTCAATAAGAGGCCCAGCAATCACTTCACTTGTTTCCCACAGAATTCTAGCGTACACCTGATCAGGTCCTGGGGATTTATCCACCTTTCTGTCTTTCATGTAGCATTTGTATTCTGGAACATTAAGCTGCCAGTCCTGTCCACCCCTGACCCATGTTTCTGTAATGGCTATGATATCCCAGTCTCATGTTCCTAACCATGCCCTGAGTTCATCTGCCTTCCCTATTAGGCCTCTTGCATTGAAATAAATGCAGTTTAATTTATCAGTCCTACCTTGTTCTCTGCTTTGTTCCTTCCTGCCCTGACTGTTTGACTCACCTCTGTTCTCAACTGTACCAGTCTCAGATTGATCTCTTTCCTCACTACCTCCCTGGATTCCACCCCCCCCCAGCTTACTAGTTTAAATCCTCCCGAGCAGGTCTTGCTAATCTCTCTGCCAATATATTAGTCCCCTTCCAATTTAGGAGCAATCCGTCCTTCTTGCACAGGTCACTTCTACCCCAAAAGAGGTTCCAATGATCCAAAAATGTGAATCCTTCTTCCATACACCAGCTCCTCAGCCATGCATTCATCTGCTCTATCCTCCTATTCCTGCCCTCACTAGCTCATAGCACCTGGAGTAATCCAGCTATTACTACTCTCGAGGACGTCCTTTTTAAATTGCTGCCTAACTCTCTGTAATCTCCCTTCAGAATCTCAACCCTTTCCCTTCCTATGTTGTTGGTTCCAATGTGTACAATGGCCTCCTGCTGGCCCCTCTCCCCCTTGAGGACATTCTGCACCCTGTCTGAGACATCCTTGATCCTGGCACCAGGGAAGCAACGCACCATTCTGCTTTTCCGCTGCTGGCCACAGAAACATCTGTGTGCACCTTGTACTAGAGAGTCCCCTAACACAATCAATCTCTTGGAACCCGACGTACCCCATAACAAATAGAAATACAAATTCAAATTTATCAAACGACTCAGTTTCACCTCTAACATTTGTTTAAAAATTCATTCGGGGAGAAAAGTGGAGCTGGCAAGACCAGTATTAGTTGCCCATTTCTAGTTGTCTGTGGGGAAGTGGAAGCTTATGTGGTGGAGGGTCACCAGGGAACTCAAACATTTGGTATATCCATGTGGAGCTAACACAAATTTGGGAAAATCACCTGGGATCAATCAGAGCAATACACAGCTGCCTGATTCCAGGGATGGGCACAGCTGGTCAGGCACCATCTGAAAAGCAGAAGAATCGATGCTGTCTGACCAGCTGTGCTTTTCCAGCACCACACTCTCCACTCTGATTTTCAGCATGCGCAGTCCTCACTTTCTCCCAGTTGATTGGATCCCAGGGATGGTCTAGCATGTCCCTATTAAGTGCAAGGCAGGCATGGAGAATGTCACGCCTTCTTGAAGGGAGGTGAAGCCTGGCTCCCACCAAGTCTCTCTGTGAGTGATATCCCCATCACCCACATTAAGTACAACCATGATCCCATTTCAGACCAGTTTAAAGAAGTAATGCTGCTCTCAGGCATTCATTACCTTAATGCATCAAGCATGCTCTCTATTATTAGTTTTATGAACATTATTATCCTTAAATTTTAAGTTCATTAGCAAATGTTGCAATTTAGAAAAACTTTAGGACCCTTTTCTCCTACCCAGCAAAAAAGACTAATTCACAAGTGAGCACAGATTCCTTTGAACGAAAACAAATTAATCTCGGAGATAACATAACCAGTGTGATGCCATATGTCTCATTGCAAGTGGCACAATTTACCTCTTACTCATTTAGTCTCTCCCTGTGACATTTATACACTTTCTGTTTTCAAGCAATGTGGGTATGCCAGGCTAAGCCGGAAATAACAAATAGCGTAACATATAATTTAGTGTTCAACTAAGAATTAACTTATAAGTTATTTCAAAAAAGAAGTTACACAGAAGCAAAACAAAGGGTTTTATTACAGGGGGTAAAACTCGACCGCATGTCAGAGCTCTGATAGAAGCTGAAATATGCCAGATTAGAACAGATGACATTCAGCGATTCCTGATGGTACATTAAAGAGGTCTTAGATTTCATGTAAAAATTACTCTGCAAATTTTGTCAGAGTAAGATGTGTTGTTTTCAAATTAATCTATGTTAATGTTGAGATTAATCTAAAACTAAAATGAATGGAAATTAAAATCAGACAGGGTGCATAACCAGAAATGACAACAATAAATGTAAATTAAAACAGATTAAAAGTTTCTATGTCAGATAACTCAAAGTTTTGTACAAGAGGCCTGTTTCAAGCTTACAAAGGAAGAAAGAGGAGTAGAAAGTCAAAGAGCTTTAGGGAGGTCATTCCTGAATTTAGAATCTATACAACCTTTTACAAACATGAAGTTTATAAGTTCATTTTGGGACTGTCTGTTAAACGTAAACGGGAATAAACATTGGGGGTCATGTAACCTGTTCCAAAATCTTATTGACTGCAAAGCTTCATTACTATGACAACAGTGAAAGCCAAGTTGATTTACAGAGAAGATGGTGAACAATATTCACAGCTTTGGACAAAGATAAGGGTATCTATGATGACTCTGGGTTGACTCTTAATCTCCAAGTCATAGCGGATGTTAAGAATGTCAGGTTTTGGACTCAGCCATACTCTTAAAGAATTCATTTCATTTCAAGTTATCATGGCATTGGGGATCCAGCATTTCTACCTGGATGAAAGGCCCGTGTGTTTCATGTTAACGTAGAGATGGGGTTTGAGAAAGGAACAGTAATTGGCAAGCCATTAAAATATAAGATTATTGGATTTTTGTTGGTATTTCACTGAACATTATAGACAGATCAGCCTACAAGGATCTAAACGCAGGGGTTGACCTCAAACAGCCACACTTCGAATGATGGAGGACAACTGCAATATGCAACCACTTGTATGATATCAGTCACATATCCAGTTAGTGGTACTAAAGGTGAAACCACCCTCGATCACCTGCGCAATTCTACCATGAGACATCCATGAGATTAAAGGCTCTCCAGGTAACTGTCCACTCAATATCAGTAAAAGAGATTTATAAGAGAAAGGATAATCCAAAGGAATGAACACCATCAAGGTCAGTAATCCTCGAGCCTACAAATCTTTCAAATATGAAATGAATGCATTCTAGAAAAACTGACAGATCACCAGTTTTCTTGAATTTGTGAAGTCACACTTGATGGAGAAGGGGTGGTGATGAATTTGTATTTGTACCATTGTGTAATGGGTTAATTATGTGGAAAGTATTTGTGAATGTTGTACAAGATAATGGATATTAAACATTAATCTGAACTAATTTGAAGCTCTATCCACTCTGATGTACAGTACAGCCACTCGATGGAGCATAAGACAGTCCTGGGCAGTTGTAGTTGGAGACAGTCATATCTTCTGTTTCTCACATTACCATCAATATAATATATGGTTAAAACCTCATCTCCTTATCCAAGACAAGATCCTCTATTGATGAGACCTATTCATGGTTCATCTAACACCTCAAACTACTCAAAATTACCTAGACTCGTATGGGAAGAAGGATTAAAGGCAGTATTCTACCTAAGATACCCCAGTCTTATCGTTAATATTGTAACAGAGCTGATTATACTGTAGAAAAAAGCACAGAGGCAATAGTGATATGTTTATTAAAGTTTTATTAACTTACTAAAATTAAGAAACAGTGGATTATGTTTATTTAAATATGGTTCTTAACCAAAAGCAATACATATGTGTAATTGTAAGTAAGTTAATTCCTTTGATAATTATTCTTGGATGGATTCTCAAAAATTGCTTTTTATTCATGGTAAAATGCAGGAAGCATATTTCAATTGTTCATTTATTATTGAGCACAATATCCTAATTTCATAAGCTATAAGGTAAAGAAAATCCTTGCTTGAAGGGACAGAAATAAAGGCCAATAATCTGAATAATTAATGATGCCCTAATGTAAAGGAAGAAAATTATAGATTCATATAAAATAATATACTTGTAGAAATACTGTCCTAAACGGAAACTCTTCAACCCACTCTGTTAGATAAAGCAATGGACAACCAAATATAGCATTATAATATAAAATGTCTGCAGTACAGACAAGGCAGATTTCAGGACAGTTCCCACTAAAAGTTGAAATTTTTGGATGATTAGAAAAAAATCAGAGCTAAATTGAGACTTTATAATATGGTGATCCTATGTTAGCTAATACAAAAAGAATAAGGGGAATATAGAAACAAAGCAGGGAGACCATTAGAAAAGAAAAAGAAGGGTCTATAAAGAAAGGTTAGGAGATAAAGAGCAATAGAACAGCATTTTATAAACAGTAAAGTTGATGTTAATGAAAGTAATGACAATTTAAGTAAATCATTTCATGGAATACCTGCCCCTCATAAGATAAAGAAGTTCCATCAAATCTTTAAAGTACAAATATCACCAGGGGAATGCAAAAGAGGAGCATTCTATTAATTTGGCTTAGTCAGAACCTGGATTATTTCTGAAACCCAATAACCCAGTGAATTAGCATATATTGGTCACGAGACTGGTAAAAGTGGATTGGACCAGTGGTGTTGAACACCTGGATGCCCTGATTTTGTGTTCACGTTGCACACAGAAACAAGTTAAGATGTGAAATGCATGATGCTGCTGATTCAATGAGTGAAGATTGTTTGCCCTGAGGTGTGCTGTGAGTTCGAGGAATGATTACAGCAGCCAGCAGTGCCAGTTGGGAAGAATGCTCGAAATCTCCCAAAGAGTAGCCATCACCATCACATTGCCAACCTGTTCCTATTTTACTGTGTTGCAAAAGAGCTCCACATTTCTCAGGGAAGACCTGATTCCAGTTTCTTCAGAAATGGAGAGCAGGCCTTTTTCAAACAGTTTCCTCGTAGTGCTGGATTGTCAAGGGAATAGAGTCATACCAGCATTAAATCTCTACATTTTAACATTTGATCTCTTGTCATATTAGTCAACGCTTTTGCATGGATATAACCAGTAGAGAATGATATAACCCACCAAAGCAGAATATTTTACCAATGGATTTGATGCCTTGTGCAATGTCATGAATGATTGGTCAGTGTAGAAAAATGATCTGAACTTGAGTATTCACATTTCCTCATATCAGGAAGCACCCCAATGAATCTGCAAATGAATTCTGGAGCATAATATTCTTTTAATCACCATGAAATAAAGTCATTTTATACACTATTAGATACGCTAAATATACACTCCCTTTTATCATAGCATCAAAAAGCACAGAAGGAGATCATTCAGTCCATTTAGTTGATGCAGATTTCTGGAGAACAGCCCTATTCCCGAAAGGACAGGATGTTGGATACTGGGCAGGTGTTCAAGTTGGCAGAATGTAGCTAATTTTGATCAGACAGGTGTGTGCTGGCACTTCAACTATTCACTTGAGTGATGACGTGTTTGAAAGGATACTGAGCCATATGTTCAAACAGTGTCTTAGAGTCATACAGATGCACAGCATGGAAACTGATCCTTCAGTCCAACATGTCCATGCTGACCAGATATCTTAACCTAATCTAGTCCCATTTACCAGCACCTGACCCACATGCCTCTAAACCCTACCCATCCAGATGCCTTTTAAATGCACCAGGCTCCCCTACTTCTTCTGGCAGCACACACCACCCTCTGTGAAAAAGTTGCCCTTTAAGTCCCTTTTATTTCTTTCCCCTCATGACTTAAAGCTATGCCCTTTAGTTCTGGACTCCCCTACCCCAGGGAGAAGTCCTTGTCTATTTATCCTATACATGTCCCTCAAGATTGTATAAACCTCAATAAAGGTCACCCCTCAGCCTCTGACACTCCAAAGAAAACAGCCCTAGCCTATTCAAACTCTCCATTTAACTTAAATCTTCCAACCCTGGCAACATCCTTGTAAATCTTTTCTGAACTCTTTCAAATTTCACAACATCCTTCCAATAGGAAGGAGACCAGAATTGCATGCAATATTCCAGAATTGGCCTAACCAATGTCAGGTGCAATCCATCCTTCTTGTACAGGTCACTTCTACCCCAGAAGAGATTCCAATTATCCAGAAGTGTGAACCTTTCTCCCCTGTACCAGGTCCTCAGCCACACATTCATATACTCTGCCCTCACGAGCTCATAGCACCAGGAATAATCCAGATATTTCTACTCTCGAGGACCCCTTTTTTTAAATTCCTGCCTAACTCTCCATATTCTCTTTCCAGGATGCTCCTGCTGATCTCTCTCCCCTTTAAGAACATTCTGCACCCTCTCTGAGACATCCTTGATCCTGGCACCAGGGAGGCAATACACCATTCTGATGTTTCGCTGCAGGCCACAGAAAGGTCTGTCTGTGCCTCTGACTAGAAAGTCTCTTCTCATAATCGATCACTTGGAATCTGACATATACCTCATGACATTAGAATCTGTCTCAATACCAGAAACTTGGCTGTTGTGCTACCTGCCACTGAGAGTCCATCACCCCCTATATTTTCCAAAACAGCATTCTTGTTTGGAATGGGGAAAGCCAGAGAAGATTCCTGTACTATTTGTCTACCCCTCCTAACTTTCCTGCCATTAATCCATCTGCCTGACTGTATCTGCCATCCATCACACCCCCTAGATCTTGTAAATTCCTTATTGCCTCTAATTGCCTGTCTAACTGATCCATGCAAACTGATGGAATTCACAACCAAAGACAATTCCTGCAGACATAAGCATTAGTAACATGCAAACTCTCCCTAAACTCCCACATCCGATAGGAAGAGTATATCACTCTACACAATCTACAGACCCAGAAAACCGCACCATCGTTTTGCTCTAAGAACAGTGCTCCGGGCTAACTTAGTACGTATGGTTTATATTTTTAAAATTTAATTAAAAGACAAATCTCAATAAAACATATAATCAAGAAAAAAAACTCCCTTCACTCACTACTGTAGACTTGTAGCAAGGTTACACTTAAAAACTAAGCATTTATCTATTCCTGTGCTGTGAGCTCTCCCACACAGGCTCCTCCAAGGGCAGCTGTGAATTTCGCTGTTTGCTATTTTTTCCTAGACACACTCTGATGTCCAGAGAGACATGAACTCAAACAGCAAAGGCAATAACTGCAGATTCACTGCTGTGTCAGACAGCAGTGTAGGTTTCTTTCTCTCTCTCCCTCACTGACCATGTGGTCACTGCCTTTTGTCTGTCTTCCTTCTTTTAAAAGTGCCATTGTTTTGATCCTTTTTCCCCCAAAGTTCCAAAACAATAAAACAGTAATTGGTGCTCCTGGAATTTGAGGAAATCACCTCCAACACCTAAAATACCTCAAAAAAGGAGCAGCTCTTACAGCCAAAAATTTTTCCCATCCTCCCTCTTGGATTACCCAGAATCCAGTTGAATTAAACTTTCCATTATAATCACACCACACATTTTCAACCAAATCTCTTGTGTAAATGTACATCACCATTAAATACTGGAGTAAATTTAAATCTACCTTGACATGTCACAATAATACTTAAATGCCACAGAAGCATTTTATAGGCTCAGTAATAATACTTCCCACTTTTGGTTCATTAGAAACAAATAACTCTTTCTGAAGTACTTGGCAAATAGTTAAGAATGAAATTAAAGCTTAGCTGAAGACTCTTTTATCCATTGTTTCAGTTAGATGTTAAAAACCCATGGCTCTTTCGGAGAAAGAACTGGAAGTTTTTCCGACGTTAGAGCCTACAATTCTCCTTCAACTACTGCAACAAATAGTCTAACTGGTATTTACCCTCTTGCAGGCTGCAGGACTATGCTGTTGACAAAATTATGTTATGTTCAGACAAATGCCAATAGTAACTGCACAATGACAGATATGCCTCGAAACATTTCCGTGAGTCATGTCAGGGGTTCAGAGAATTAAAACTTTACTCACACCAGTCCATCTCCCAAGAGATCAAGGTTACTGAGTAGAGATCATGAGAATGTAAATTGTAGGTAAATCTGCCTCAAGGACAGGATGTATCTAATTACAGTTTCTTGTTCCAGGCTTCAATTCTTATTTATTTATACTTGCATGTTGGTTAATTTTCACATTAGTCAGTTGCCCCTGTAACTTCTTTTCAGCATTCTGTTCAGAATCTTAAAGTTGGCTATTCATAGTGTTATTTTTCCTTCTGCAGTAACAGACAAAAGGACACCTGCATGAACTCCCATCTTATGAATCTATGAGATCACTGCAGTTTCAGATTCTGCTGTCAAAGAATGACTCCTCCATTTTGGGAATTTACAGAAGTTTAAATATGCTTTGCTGGCATAAGATAACGTATCTTCTTCCAAAAGTATGAATTTTGTGATAGCGATGTACTTCTCCATTTCACTCTCCTGTTTGATCTCAAAATAAGCTGAAGCGATTGTGGCAAAAATGCAACGTCTCTTATTGGATTGTATTCAATGAGAATTGGCTTTATTAATCTGTTGACTAAAGCTTGATGAAGACCTGTCATCAGTTCATACATAGAACTGTCTTCTGCCACACATTCAGCACAAAGTATTATAATTAATCTTCTACATTTGTTGATGTAGGACAGCATATCATTTGCAGAAGCTGTAAAGCAAAATAAACATTTTAAAATGAACAAATAATTTAAATAACTTAGCAAATTTGGATTTATATGGTATCTCTAATGTAATAAAATGTGCCAATGATTCGCAGAAGGGTGCTAAAGCAACATGTGTCCCTGAATCAAATAAAATGATAATAGGATAAATAGTCAAAAGTTTGACCAAAGCAGTAGGTTTTAAGGAGTATTTTAAAGAAAAGCAAGAGGAAGAGAAGCAGAGAATGTTTTGGAAGGAATTCTAGAGGTTAGGGCCTAGACAAATTAAGGCACAGCCCCAGTAATGAAACTAATAAAATAAAGGATTCTCAAGAGGCCAGAATAAGATAAACATCAATATGTAAAAAGGTTACGGGGTCGGGGAGATTACAAAAATGAAGAGGCCTGAGGCCCTTATACTTAATATGGAATCAATGAACATCAAGGAGCTCAGGGATGATGGATACTTGTGTCCAGGTTTGAGTTCGAACACCACCCGCACAGCTTTGGAAAACCTCAAGTAAATGTAAGGTAGAATGTGCAAGGCCAGTCAAAAGGCACTGAAACAGGCATTCCTATGGATATTAAGAGTTTCAGCAGCATAAGATTTGAGACAGAAGTGCAGTCAGGGTATATTACATAGATAGAAATGAATGGTTTGATTATATGATTGGGAATTCAATTAGGTCAAATATGACATCAAACTCATGAATTAAAGTAGTTAAGAAGGTGCTTGGCATGCTTGCCTTCATCACTCAGTCCTTTGAGCATAAGAGTTGGGAAGTCATGTTGAGGTTGGACAGGATATTGGTGAGGCCTTTTCTGGAATATTGTGTCCAGTTCTGTTCGCCCAGTTCTCATAGAATTCATACAGTGTGGAAACAGGCCTTTTGGTCCAACAAGTCCACACCAACCCTCTTAAGAGTATTCCATCCAGACCCATTCCCCTACATTTACCTTTGACTAATGCACCTAACCTACACATCCCTGAACACTGTGGGCAATTTAGCTTGGCCAATGCACCTAACCTGTACATCTTTAGATTGTGGAAGCAAACCGGAGCAAACATGTGCAGACATGGAAGCAAACCGGAGCAAACCGGAGCAAACTCCACACAGACAGTCACCTGAGGCCTGAATCAAACCCAGGTCCCTGGCACTGTGAGGCAACAGTATTAACCACTGGACTGGTTGGACCAAGGGGTCTGTTTGTGTGCTGCAGGAGTCTATGAATCTATGACTTTATCTTCAGACAGTTGTTAGAAAAAGGGATAGAGTTGGTAGCTAGGGAATGGAGTCTGTTCATCTTCCTAATATTTAATCTGAGGAAATTTCTGGTCAGTACTTAATGTCAAATAAGCATTCTGACAACTTAACAACAGTGAGGGATCGATAGAGTTGGTGTTGAGGCAGGGCTGAGTGTCTTCAGCATATATGTGAAAACTGAAGCAGTATTTTTGAATGAATGTCTGTAAGAGACAGTGTGAAAATGAGAAAGAGGAGGCCAGGAGAGTGGTAGAGGGGGTGGACTGTCACTGAAGATAACTGAATTGCGGCTGTACAGGACATTAGTTCGGCCACTTTTGGAATATTGCATGCAATTCTGGTCTCCTTCTTATCGGAACAATGTTGTGAAACTTGAAAGGGTTCAGAAAAGATTTACAAGGATGTTGCTAGGGTTGGAGGATTTGAGGTATAGGGTGAGGTTGAATAGGCTGGGGCTGTTTTCCCTGGAGTGTTGGAGGCTGAGGGGTGGTGTTATAGAGGTTTACAAAATCATGAGGGGCATGGACAGGATAAATAGACAAAGTCTCTTCCCTGGGGTGGTGGAGTGCAGATGTAGAGGGCATAGGTTTAGGGTGAGAGGGGAAAGATATAAAAGGGACCTAAGGGGCAACGTTTTCACGTAGAGAGTGGTACATGTATGGAATGAGCTGTCAGAGGAAGTGGTGGAGGCTAGTACAATTAAAAGCGTATATGAATAGGAAGGGTTTGGAAGGATATGGGCCAGGTGCTGGCAGGTGGGACAAGATTGGGTTGTGATATCTGGTCAGCATGGACAAGTTGGACTGAAGTGTCTGTTTCCATGCTGTACATCTCTATGACTCTATGGAAGAAAATTGCAAGAGTATAGTCAGATTGAGAAGGCCCAAGAAGGATAGTTTACCTTTCTCGTGGTCTCATTCGATGTCATTTGGGACTTTGATAAGAGCCAATTGAATGCTGTGTGAGGACAGAAACCAAACTGAAAAGATTCAAATGTGGGGCTTCAGGCTCAGAACTGAGAGGCAACAGTATATTCTAGGACATGCAAAGGCAAGGGAGATTTAAAATGGGGCAATTATTTGCTAGGTTGTCAACGTTGTTTTTTTGATGAGGTGTGATAAAGGACATTTTGAAAGAGATGGGAGCATGTCCAAAGACAGAACCATAAATATTACCCAGCATGATGTCATATTTAACCCTAATTGAATTCCCAACCAAGAAAGGGAGTTGGACAATCAGCAGTCCAGTGGGAATAGAGTGAAGGATTAGAACTCAAGTCATAGATCATACATCACAGAAGATGCCCTTCAGTTTACTGAGATTTTGCTGTCCTGTCTACACTATTCCCACTTTCCAGCACTTCCCCTATAGCTTTGAATGTTATGACATTTCAAGTAGTCATCCATGTACTTGTTAAAGGTTGTGAGATTTCCTGCCTCAAATAAACTCCCAGGCAGTGCATTCCAGATTCCAACATCCTCTCGTTGAAAAGATTTTTCCTCACATTTCTTTTAGATTAGATTAGATTAGATTTCCTACAGTGCGGAAACAGGCCCTTCGGCTCAACAAGTCCACAATGACCGTCCGAAGAGTAACCCACCCAGACCCACTCATCTACTCCCTGCTAATGCACTTATCACTTTGGGCAATTTAGCATGGCCAATTCACCTGACCTGCACATCTTTGGACTGTGGGAGGAAACCGGAGCACCCTGAGGAAACCTACGCAGACACAGGGAGAAGGTGCAAACTCCACACAGACAGTCGCCCGAGGCTGGAATCGAACCCAGGTCCCTGGCGCTGCGAGGCAGCAATGCTAACCACTCTCCCTCTCCAGTGCAGTCATATTCTTCCTATAATGCCTTGGAGATGCCAGTGTTGGACTAGGGTGTACAAAGTTAAAAATCACACAACACCAGGTTATAGTCCAACAGGTTTAATTGGAAGCACACTAGCTTTCGGAGCGACGCTCCTTCATCAGGTGAAGGAGAGACGCTCCGAAAGCTAGTGTGCTTCCAATTAAACCTGTTGGACTATAACCTGGTGTTGTGTGATTTTTAACTTCCTATAATGCGGTGATCAGAACAGCACACAGTATTCCAGTTGTAGCCTAACCAAAGTCCTGTACAGCTCGAACATAACTGTCCTGCTCGTATTATCTATGCCATGACTGATAGGCATGTCCCGTATGCATTTTTAACCATTTTTAACCATTCTATTAATCTGACCAGCTGCTTTGAGGGATCTGAGGACAAGCAGCCAAGGTCTCTTTGTTCCTCTGAAGTTCTGAGTGTCCTGTCATTCATTGAGTACTCCCTTTTCTTATTCACTCTTCCAAAATGCATCAATTCACAGTTTTCAAGGTTAAATTCCACATGTCACTGATATGTCCATCTGGCTAATCCATCAATACCTTCCAGTAAACTAACACCTTCTTCCTCATTGTCAACTACCCAGCCAATCTTGGTGTCATCATATACATATATATATATTTATATATATATATATATATATGTTTGTGTGTGTATCATGAACAATAAGGGGCTCAGCACCGATCCCTGTGGTACACCACTGCACGTTGGCCTCCAGTCATATGAAAATCCTTTTACCACAACCCCTCTATCTCCACCTTGCAAGTTACCCTGGATCCCAAATGCTTTTACCTTCTTTATCAGTCTCCCATGTGGTACCTTAACAAAGGCTTTGCTGTAATTCACGTAAACATGAACTGCAGTGCCTCATCTACATAGCTGGTCATCTCTTCAAACAGTTCAATAAAATTTGTTAGACGCACTTCCCTCCAACAAAGCCATGCTGATTATTCCTGATCAAACCTTGCCTCTCCAAATGAAGATTAATTCTCTCCCTCAGAATTATTTCCAAAACCTACCACTGAAGTGAAATTGGGTGAGTTTCATGATCATGATAAGCTTGGAGAGCACAAAAGGAAATGGAAAATAATGTCAAGAAATAGAGGTTATATTTTTAACTTTATGCTTTGATGGAATGAAGGTATCACAGGACGGCCATGATTTGTTGTATATCTCTTTCTGTGGTTCAATGCACAGGAATATAGGTATGAGCTCACATTTGGATTGGAGTGAACTTGCATTTTTTCTTGAAGGAATGAAAGTGCGAGTCAGTACAGCAGGAACAGCGGGAAATAGTGAAGGCTTTTGATTAGAGAAAGGCCTTGAAAACAGAGATGTTTCCAAATAGTTAAACAAAAACATCAAGCAGAGGGCCAAAGGTTAGACAGCTGGGAGTTTGAAAGCAAGCTTCAAGACAGCTATTTCCAAGGGCAGATTAAATATAAAATGGGGTTGAAGGACAACTGAGGGATATTGATGATTGGCAATAGAAAAATTAGTTGTAAATACATTTCATTCTATATATATATTCATTCAGTACTGTTATTAAATGGACAGGAATAAACCTATCCTACCTCCTCCTGGAAGGACATCGCGTTCAAAAATGCATAATCGGTAACCAAACTTTTCCTCAAGAATTGAAGGTAATACTTCCAATGCAAATGTTTCTTCTTTAGCACTGAGAACAGCATCATTACTCTTAAGGAGCAGCACATATGCATCATATTCCTTACTGTCTGAACATTAAGTTCAAAACATCAGCATTAATCAGTACAGTACAGGGAAAGAACAAGAAGATAACAGTTAATAATATTTCTTTATGAATTAATATATGGCATGAGACAGAAATTTTACTTGCGAGAATTAGAATGCTGTAAACAGTTGCTCAAGCTTCCTGCCCAAGTAAACTCATCAGTGACAACCAACAATGGACAATAATCTACTCATATTCACCATCGCTGTGCATGATACTACGGTCCCAGGCCTACTGCTCGACCAAACTGAGTAATGTGGAAGAATACTTTAAAATGCTGATAGGGTCGAATGACATATGTAGGATGCCACTTGCCATTCTTGGTTTGGGGGCATGCATGATATATTCTCTGACCATACCAGCTTGCTATCCAGAGGACTGGGATGACGAAGGTGAACTTTTCTCATCCACGTATGGCTAGGAAAAGCAGGAATTTCTCCTCAAGCTCCACAAAACCAATGCAAGAAGAAGGTTAATGACCTGTGCTCTGTAAGAGTAGATGCTACCATCTTCTTTCTGCTACCTCATACACATAGGGCTATCGCTCACACTAAGTGTGCCACTGCACACACCTCTTATGAACTCTCAATATTGTGTGCATGATGTCCACGCCATATCTCTCACACACCTTATTCTCCCAAATGGTTACCATTTCTTGTCCTTTGCACTTCCTACTCTCTCACTGGCACCCCTTCATCTCCTCTCCTGCTTTTGCATCACAACTAACTTCTCTTCAATATACTTCTATCATAGTCAGTCACACCTTTTGAATCACACCAGGAACACTTGGGACAAAGACTGGACTAATAATTAAATGCAAGTACATGGTCATAAGGTAGTTGCATTGGATTAGTGAGATTCTGCTCATGTCCTTAAACCCTAAAAGATATCTTTTTCTCTACCAAGAATCCATTTTCACCATATTTTTACAACTTTCAAAACATTATCCTTGCAATTTAAAGTGACAGAAAATTCAGCCCATTATTTTAGGTTGATGACCTGTGTAGTGATTAGAATCAAGTGGATCTTGTAGATTACGAGATCTTTGACTGGAGTTATTCACCTTGGGCCAATCAGGAAAGCCCAGGCTGACCAGTATGAACCAGGATTCAGAATCTCCTCAGTTCAGGGACTGACTCTGAGCTGGCTGGCCACAGTCCCTGTACTGTGCACATGTAAATAAAGGGTGACTTGTTGATAGGATAGCAGCCTCTGTGCAGTTATTTCAACCTGTCATCAGGAAAAGAGTCAGTCAGCTTGATGGACCTATTAAAATTACTTTGGTGTTTTTCAACTTTCAAAATCATTTTAGGATATATGTGGACTTTGTGTTTTTGTTAATTAGTTAAGGTTGGTATTTTATTAATTTGTGGTTAGTGGGCATCACTGGAAACGCCAGCAATTTATCCCTTGTTCCTAACTGCCCTTGAACTGAATAGCTTGCTCGGCTATTTCTGAGGCCAAGTAAAAAATAATCGCTTCCTGTAGATTTGGACTCTGGCAAATGCCAGACCAGGTAAGGACTGCAGATTTCCTTCTATAAACAACAATAACGAAACAGATTGGGTTTTGCAACAACAAATGCTAGTTTCACAGTCACCATTAGTGAGACTAGTTTTTAATTCCAGATTTCACAAATTGAATTTTAAATTCCACCAGATATCACAGTGGGATTTGAACCCATGCCCCAGGGTTTCTAGCTTACATAATTTGGTAACATTAGCATTAGGTGAATTGGCCGTGCTAAATTGCCTGTAGTGTTAGGTGCAGGGGTAAATGTAGGGGAATGGGTCTGGGTGGGTGCGCTTCGGCGGGTCGGTGTGGACTTGTTGGGCCGAAGGGCCTGTTTCCACACTGTAAAGTAATCTAATAATCTAATCTTTCACAAAAAGAAAGGCGGTGACCTGATCACAGCCTGGTCGAGATATTCCTATTTCTGAGAATTTAGGAAGTCTGCTTTGACATGAATCAAAATACAATCGACATACAGGCTTTATTTTTAAAGTTTTACCTTCTAAAGTTTCATCTCTGGAAATGAAGTCTCTGAAGCAAAGGACAAAATAAATCTTGAACTTGACATATACAACTGCTACAATGATGAAAACAGCCACTGCCATGATTATTGGTAGGATGACTGGACCAGTGTCACCTTTGCCTATGAGAAAGTAAATTAAATAATATTTGTTGCGGTTACCAAAACTTCAGAATGTCAATCAGACGTTGCAGCCTGTATTAGCCAATAGACTACAAAACACTATGGTTTCTGATGTTGACTGAATATATGATTATTTGAAGACCAGTACGTCAAACCCAAGACTAAAGTGTACTGGGCAGCAATGGTTACTGCAATTCAATATGCTTTGGAGACTGAATAACCTACAGCAGGCACCAGAAGTGCTGGAGAAACAATAGTCGTGGTGTATGCGTAAGATCCTCTTATTTATGGAAGAAAATGAAGGAAATGTAACAAAAATGGAGGACAGACGTAATGCTCTGAAGTTGAGAAGTTGGGTCTGAGAGGCTGTAAAGCAGAAGATGAGGTGTTGTTCCTCAGCTTGCATTCAGCTTCATTGGGACACTGTAGTAGGCCCAGGGTGGAAATATAAGCATGGGAGTAAGGTGGTTTGTGGAAATGGCAAGCAACTAGAAGTTTGGGATCGTTGCTACAGAGAGAGTGGAGATGATCCTCAGTGTGGTCACCCAGTAAATATTTGGTCTCACTAATCTAAAGGAGACCACATTGCTAGCACTGAATTCAGTAAACAAGATTAGTTTAGATTCTCTACAGTATGGAAACAGGCCCTTCGGCCCAACAAGTCCACACCATCCTTCAAACAGCAACTCTCCCAGACCCATTCCCCTACTCTTTATTAATCTCTGACTAATGCATCTAACACTATGGGCAATTTAGCATGGCCAATTCACCTGTACTGCACATCTTTGGATTGTGGGAGGAAACCTGGATTTCTTCCGGGTGCTCCGGTTTCCTCCCACAATCCAAGGATGTGCAGTACAGGTGAATTGGCCATGCTAAATTGCCCATAGTGTTAGGTGCATTAGTCAGGGGTTAATAAAGGGTAGGGGAATGGGTCTGGGTGAGTTGCTGTTTGAAGGGTGGTGTGGACTTGTTGGACCAAAGGAGAAATGGGTGGGTTACTCTTCAGAGGGTCAGTGTGGATATGTTGGGCCAAATGGCCTGTATCCATACTGTAGGGGGTCTAATCTAATCACCCATAGAGACACAGAGAGAATGTGCAAACTCCACACAAACAGTTGCCCAAGGCTGGAATTGTGAGTCTGCAGTGCTAACCACTGAGCCACCGTGCTGCCCTTGAAAGAAGTAGAAGTAAAATACTGCTTCATTTGGAAGGTGTATTTGGGGCCTGGTCACTAAGGAAGGAGGAGGTAAATTCTACAATTGCATGGGAAGGTACCATGGGATGTGAGGTGGTGAGGATGTTTTGGGAGTGATGGAGGAGTGAACTAGGCTGATTTGGAAGGAAAGATGCCAGCAGAACGCTGACAGTGGAGGGGAGGGATGTGTTTGTTGGCAATGTTAGTTGTACCCTGCTGGAAGTGGCAGAAACGCTAGAAAAATGCTAGATAATATCTGTGCAAAATATAGATGGGACTTTTCAGGTGTGAACCTTAATTCAAATTGCATTTAATCAGAAATAGTGGAAAGAGAAATTTAATAACCTTTAGAGTCCTTCTGTGGAAAACAGGAGACAGTTAAATATATTTTCATAGAATCCCTACAATGCAGAAAGGGCCATTCAGCCCATTAAGTCTGCACAACCCAGACTTAGCCCCTCACTCTATTCCTGTCATGCCCCATTTCCCATGGCTAATCTACTTAGGCTGCATATCCGCAGGCACTATGGGCAATTTAGTATGGCCAATCCACCTAACCGGCACATCTTGTGGCCTTGAGCGGAAACCAGTGCAACCAATGGAAACCCATGTAGACATGTGAGAACATGCAAACGCCACACAGACAGTCACCCTAGGCTGGAATCAAACCCAAGTCCCTGCTGCTGTGAGGCAGCAGTGCTAGCCACCATGCCATCTCATCTTTTATTTCTTCCATTGTGGCACCTAATGCCCTCTGTCAATATCAGGGGTGGCATGGAGGCTCAGTGGTTAGCACTGCTGCCGCACAGCACCAGGGACCCGCGTTCGATTTCAGCCTTGGGCAGCTGTTTGTGTGGAGTTTTCCCTGTGTCTGCGTGGGTTTCCTCCCACAATCCAAAGATGTGCAGGTTAGGTGAATTGGCCATGCTCAATTGCCCATAGTGTTCAGGGACGTGTAGGTTAGTTGCATTAGTCAGGTGTAAATATAAAGTACTAGGGGAGGGTAATGATTCTGTGTGGGATACTCTTCAGAGGGTCAGTGTGGACTTGTTGGACTGAAGGGCTTGTTTCCACAGTATAGGGATTCTGAATCATAAATCACACAAGATCATACTAAGAACAGGAATAGATCACCTCACCTTTTGAGCCTGCTTTGCCATTCAATAAGATCATGGCTGATCAAGAGGGTGTATTCTCAGAATTAAGGGATGACCAAGTTAAGACTGAGGTGAGGAGGAATTTCTTCTCTTACAGGATTTATGGAACTGAAACCCCTTTCCACAGACAGCTATGTGGTCAGAACCCTTTTATTTATTGAACTTCACATTCCTGCCTACCCTCATAACTCATAACACCTTTGCAGATCTAAAATCTATTAGCTCAGCCTTGAATATATTCAATCACCCAGCCTGCACTGTTCTCTAGTAAACAAGTTGGGATTCTATTCACTGGAATTTGGAAGGATGAGAGGTGATTTAATATACAGGATTCTTAAGGGGCTTGACAGGGTAAAAGCTGAGAGGATGTTTGCCCTTATGAGAGAGTCTAGGACCAGAGGGCATAGTCTCAGAATAAAGGGATGGTCATGTTAAGACTGAGGTGAGGAGGAATTTTTTGTCTTAGAGGATTTATAGAATTGAAACTCCTTTCCACAGACAGTTATGTAGTCAGATTCCTTGTGTTTATTTAAGGCTAGAAGTCATACAACACCAGGTTATAATCCAACAGGTTAATTTGAAATCACAAGCTTTCGGAGTGTTTTGCCTGATGAAGGAGCAACATTCTGAAAGCTTGTGATTTCAAATAAACTTGTTGGACTATAACCTGGTGTCATGTGACTTCTGAGTTTGCCCATCCCAGTCCAACACTGCCACCTCCACATCATTATTTAAGGCTGAGGTATATTTTTGATCTGTAGGGGAATTAAGGATTTTTAGGGAAAGGCCAAGAAAGTGGGCTTGAAGAACGGCAGATCAGAAGTGATCCTACTGAATGACACAGAACATGTTTGAACTGCTAAATGGCCTACTCCAGTTCCTATTTCTTATGATCTTATGGTCTTCTATCACCATAGCTGTTGCTTCAGGCAAAATCTTCACATGGACTTGGATATGAAGTTAGAACTTTATGACTTACATAGTTAGCATTAACCAGCTTTCAGACCGTTAATAGAATGAATAAAAGAACATGAAACCAAGACTGAGCAGTCTATCTTATTACTAGAGGATGGAATACCTTTTTCGAGAAGAATGATGTTACCGATTTGCTGTGTGTCTTGACAAGTTAAAACACACTGAAAGGTTTTATTCAAATGTTCCTTTTTAATTTTCATGAACACAAGTGGTGCGATCACAGATACTCTGTTATCTTCAGGAACTATCCTAAAATTCAAGAATGTGTGAACATGATGGAATTATAATGGAAAATATGAATTATGTTAACATATAAATAATTCTAAAAATAAATACTTTCCACTTTAGCAAACAGTACAGTGGACAGAAGAGAAAAGCCAATAATTACTGACAATGTTACAACTTTTTTAATGGAATCAATGCAGTGTGGAAACAGGCCAAATGCCAAACAAGCCCACACCAACCCTCCAAAGAGTAACCCACCCAGACCCATTCCCCTACCCTTTAACTCCACATTTACCCCTGACTAATGCACCTAACCTACACATTCTTGATCACTACAGGCAATTTAGCATGGCCATTTCACCTGACCACACATCTTTGGATTGTGGGAGGAAACCAGAGCACCTGGGGGAAACCCATGCAGACACAGTGAGAATGTGCAAACTCCACACAGACCATCGGCCGAAGCTGGAATTGAACCCGGGTACCTGGCGATGTGAGGCAGCATTGCTAACCACTGAGCCACTGTGCCACCCCCACATAGGGATGACAATTCCCTGACCGGGAGTTGAACCTAGACCATGGCAGTGAAATCACCGAATCCTAACCACTCGACCATGAGGGATGGACCGCCAGGAACTGCCCGACGATTCCCCCTCAAGGAATGTTCATAACAAGGATATTTTATTGCCATAGAAACGAGACTCAAATAGAATAGACAAATGGCTTTCCCCATTATGTAACACATTGTTGTTTAAGGAAGGTAATGATTCTGTAAGTTTAAATGTTGGAAACTAAACAAGGCTCAACCCAATAGGTTGATTTCATACAGAGGAGTTGAATTCCAGATCCCAATATGTGTCAGCTGATAGTCTAAACAATTATGTCCAACTAATCAATGTAACTTTTATTTATTGCTACTTGCAAGTGTTGCTGAGCCAAGTGTCTCTTATTGTTAAGACTCAGTAGTGACTCATCCTCTACCATGGTTAGATTTGATAAAGAAGAGGTTTCGTGGCAGCAGTCTGTTCAACTAGTAGCTGGTAGTGGTCAGTTCTGCAAGATCTTATATGGTGATCAGCAGTGGTTTGATTACTCAAATACCTCAAGGTAACAACTGTGAAAAATAATCCACTCGACTCAGGAGAAAAAGAAATTCAGAAGTCAATTGAATTTATCACTTTAAGAGCACTACCACTTTAAGAATACTCAGCATCAGCAGCAGTAGCAAATGTTTGACCAGATAAGATCACATGAAAAGCACAAATGCAAGAGGAGCAATCTTGGCCTATCATCTTGGCTTACATTGCTATAAGGTTCAGATCTCTAGGTTGTGTCCTGCACTTTGGAGAGGTTGCTATTTTGAACTCTTGCTTTGGCTTCTTCTTAATGATTTGTCCCTCACCTACAGCTGCCAGATTGGAATTGCTACAGTGTGGAAACAGGACGTTTTGCCAAACAAGCTCACACTAACCCTCCAAAGAGTAACCCACTCAGATCCATTCCCCTACCCTTTTACTCCACATTTACCCCTGACTAATGCATCATCTAACCTATACATTCCTGAACACTACAGGCAGATTCTGTAAGATTTTCACAACTTTTTTGTTTACAATATTTTATATAATACCGATCTTGTGCATTTCTTACACAGATTACTTTAGCTCCTCCTCACAGTTTCCAGCACGTGATGCTGCTGATGCTGTGTCACTGTTCTAGATTCAGGGAAGGCCCCACTGGACTGCAAGATGGCAAATGATACATATATTCAAAACGGGAGGGAAGCAGAGAGCAGGAAACTATAGCCCAGTTGGCTTTCCATCTTGCATAAGGGAAATTTTAGAAACAGTTTTTAAAGTTATAACAGGGCACTGAGATAAGTTCAAGACAAAAAGGCAGATTCAACATGATATTTGTGAAATGGAAATTGTGTTTAACCATTCCATTGGAGTTTTTTTGAGGAAGTAACATATGCTGTGCATAGGTGGAATCATTAGATTCACTGTACTTAGATTTCAGATGTCACTTGTTAAGTGCTACATCAATGGTTACTGAGGAAAATAAAAATGAATGGTGTTGGGGTATTGGCATAGACAGAAGGTTGACTGGATAACAGGAAGCATGGAGTCGATATAAATGGATCCTTTTTCTGGTTGGCAAGATGTAATGTGTGGGATGCAACAGGGATCAATACCATGACATCAGCAGTTTATATAATAAAGGTAAAGTCACCATAGTCCACATATTCAAAACGGGAGGGAAGCTCTCTCATTAGAAAAAAATAACTGTGGTGATTTTAACCTGAGGGTCACCACACTTCAGGCAAGGGGAAGGGGTTGAGAAGGAATATCGTTCATGGTAATATCAGGCATGGAAATTGAACTGCTGATATCACTCTGCAACACAAGCTAGCTGTCCTGCCAACTGAGCTAATCTTGGATAAAGGGGCTGAGTGTAAGATTGTCACATTTGTTGATGACACAATGATAGGTTGGAAAGTAAATTGTGAAGGGACCTGGATCAGAAGAGCCGGTGGACCGAGGAGTGGCAGATGGAGTTTAATTGATAAATGTGAGTTGCTGCACTTTGGAAAGGCAAATTAGAGTAGGACTTATACACTTAATGGTAAAGGTCCTGGGAAGTGTTGCTGAACAAAGGGACTTTGGAGTGCAGATTCATAGCTTCTTGAAAGTAGAGTTGCAGGTAAATAGGATAGTGAAGAAGGCATTTGGTCAGTGCATTGAGTATTTGAGTTGGGAGCTGAAAATGTGTTGCTGGAAAAGCGCAGCAGGTCAGGCAGCATC
The DNA here is from genome assembly GCF_004010195.1 of Chiloscyllium plagiosum. Taxonomy (NCBI): domain Eukaryota; kingdom Metazoa; phylum Chordata; class Chondrichthyes; order Orectolobiformes; family Hemiscylliidae; genus Chiloscyllium; species Chiloscyllium plagiosum. Next base: position 65,273,570 of record NC_057715.1, on the reverse strand, counting down.
CAAGGAACAGGAGAATCGATGTTTCGGGCATAAGCCCTTCTTCAGGGGCTGAAGAAGGGCTTATGCCCGAAACGTCGATTCTCCTGTTCCTTGGATGCTGGCTGACCTGCTGCGCTTTTCCAGCAACACATTTTCAGCTCTAATAGAAGTTTATAAAATCATAAGGGGCATGGATAGGGTGGATGGCCAAGGTCTTTTCCCTAGGATAGTAGTCCAAAACTAGAGGGCATAGGTTTAAGGTGAAAGGGGAAAGATTTAAAAGGGACTGAATGGGGGAATGTTTTTCCATCAGAGGACGGTGTGTATATGGAATGAGCTGCCAGAAGAAGTGGTGGAATCTGGTACAATTACAATATTTAAAAGGCACATGGATGGGTATATGAATAGGAAGTGTTTAGAGGGGTATGGGCCAAATGCTGGCAAATGGGACTAGATTACTTTAGGATGTCTGGTCAGCACGGATGAGTTGGATCAAAGGGTCTGTTTCCATACTGTGCAGCTCTATGGCTACAAAAGGACATAAAGGTGCTTCTTGGGATAAAATAAGTTAAATGAATTGAGAAAAATTGTGGCAAATGGAATGAAATGTGGAAAAATGTGAAGTTGTGCATTTTGGCAGAAAGTAGTAAAAGTTCTAAATTGTGAGATATTACAGAGGCCTGATATGCAGTGTGCAGGTACATCAAGAATTAGGAAAACTAAAGCAATGTTAATATTTACTACCAGAGGAATTGAATACAAAAATCAAGAGGTTATGCTTCAATTATACAGAGCACTGATAAGACCACATCTGGAGTGCTGTGAACAATATTATTTCCCCTATTTAAGGGTGGATTTAAATGTGCTGGAAGCAATTCAGGCAAGGTGTACTGGAATAATTCTTTGAATGGATCGATTGCCTTATGAGGAAATATTGGACAAGCTACGCTTGTATCTGCTGGAGTTTAGAAGAAGTAACTTGAGTGAAACGCAAAAGATTATGAGGGGTCTTGAGAGGATGTATGTGAAGAGGATGTTTCCTCCTATGGAAGATTTTAGAACCAAGAGTCTGTTTAAAAATAAGGAGACACCCATATAGGCAGAGATAGGTAAAATTTCTTTTCAAAGGGTTGAGAATTTTTGGAACTCTCTCCCTGAAAAGGCAGTGGAAGTAAAATCTTTGAATAGTTTTTAGAAAAATAATAGTTTAAGACTATTTTAATGGATAGATTTTTGTAAGCAAGGGGTGAAAAGTTATCAGACGTAGACAAGAAAGTTGATTTGAGGTTACAGGTTATGATTTATTAAACAACAGAATAGTCTCAAAGGGCCATATAACCCACTCCTGTTCCTAATCCTTATCTTCGTATGCACCCGGAGGTGACCTCCCGGAACCAGACAAGGAGATACAGCTCTCCAGTGAGGCCTAAACGTCTTCCCTGCATGTGTGCATGATAAACCAAAGGCCGCCCTACAGAGGGGATCCTCTGTAGTGGTGACCTGGGAGAAGATCTATTTTTAGTACAAAATGACCACAGGCTGTAATAATGTTCGGGAATAAAGGGAGTACAAGATTAGATTACTTACAGAGTGGAAACAGGCCCTCCGGCCCAACAAGTCCACACCGCCCCGCCGAAGCACAACCCATCCATACCCCTACATTTACCCCTTACCTAACACTACGGGCAATTTAGCATGGCCAATTCACCTGACCTGCACATCTTTTGGACTGTGGGAGGAAACCAGAGCACCCGGAGGAAACCCACGCAGACATGGGGAGAACGTGCAAACTCCACACAGTCAGTCGCCTGAGGTGGGAATTGAACCCGGGTCTCTAGCACTATGAGGCAGCAGTGCCGCCCACTGTTGTCAGCTATTGAACTCTGTGGAGTGAGAAGACCATTTTCAATAATACTTCTCAAGCAAGCAATTACGTGCAAAATAACAATGCAGCACATATAATGCACAAATCAGTACATATCTTACCTGCTAGAATTTTCATAGACATCATTTCCACCGCTGGTTAAATAATTGTGATTAAAATTCCAATATAGCATGCAAAAGTCAACCGCTTCATTGTCCGCTATAGCTTTGCATTCAATTTCTCTTTTCTCACCTATTACAAAAGAGGAAACTCAATAACGCAACTACTATATTTAGGGCTGTGTGGCCAGTAAAATAATCAGTTGCTGTTTGTAACATTAAAATAAAAACTCTGCTTATAACCTAAACAGTTCCAAACATATTTCAGGATCCCTGCACATGTCAAACTGATGAACGATATATATTGTGAATAAAATCCTGTGGGTCTTCCAGAAGGACTACAAATTGGGTCAGAGCCTTGCTCCAGAGTTTGCAAGCTGCCACAATTAGTAGCAGTGATTTTCAATGTTTGGGATCTCAGCTTGAGTGTCTGGGTTACTGCATTGTTGAGTTTTAGCTGCACTGGGAATTAAAATTAGCAACAGAAAATTAAAAATTGCTACTTACAGAATAAAAACCAGTGCTAACAATGCCATTATTGTGACAGGCGACCTTTCCCCACTCCCCCCAACCCAATGCCTCCATTCAACAATTAGGGATAGAGTTAAGAAGAAGGACAATAAGTGGCAAAAATCCAGCTGCAGTTCTCTTCTGTCAGCTCAGGAGCAAGACCTCAATTTCTGAGACATTATTTCATTCAACGAGCACTATTCTTAATTGTGGATGCATCTTATTATTTGGAATAATTACTTTTGATAGGATGATTGTGTGTTATTATCATGGTTAGAAGTAAAGAAAATGGCACTGAAAATTCACATTTATGGAGCGGTGTTTAGATCTTAATGGAAAAACAATATGCAGTTAGTAATTTTCAGTGGGGCCTGTTTCTATCATTAAATCACTCACATTTCAATGCTAGAACCATAAATCACAAAAATAGGTTTCTCAGCCTACTGTGGATATGCTAGCTCTTTGAAAAGATATCCACATGTCTTAGTTCCTCTGTTTTTTTCGCATAGCCTTGAAATGTTTCCCTGTTAGTACGCAGAGAAGGATACATTATCTATGGCTAAATAAAAAGAACTGAAAAAAGTAGGAGATAGTACAGTACAAGAGAAGCTTAGCTGATAATATAAAAACAGATAGAGTTTCTATACGTATTTAATTGTGAAAGAGCTAGAATTGCTTCTAGATGGAGAAAATTGATAATGAAAAAATGAAGGAGGAATTTTGTTGCTGGCTTCACTGTAAAAATCAAACGGCAAACAGGAGGGAAAAACTAAAAAAAAAGCTTGGAAAACCAAAAGTCTGACAAGGTCCCAGGGCCAGATGTTATGCATTTAAGGTTTCAAAAGAGGTACCTGTAGAGATAATGGAGGTTATCATTTTTCAAAATTGTTTAGATTCTGAAAGGGTTATCTCAACACACTTTTTCTTGAAAATAAGGCACAAAGAAAGGAACTATAGATCAGATGCCCAGCATCTATCAGAGAGAAATTGCTAGAATCCATTCTTAATGGAGTTATAGTAAGATACTTAGAAAATCACTATGTGATCAGGCAGACACAACATGGTTTTGTGAATAGAAATTAATAATTTATTAAAGTTTTTGAGAAAATAACTAGCAGGGTGTATAAAAGGGAATTTAGCATACTATACTTGTATTTTCAAAAGGGATTTGAGAATTACTATGCTAAATAAAGTTAAAAATCACACAACACCAGGTTATAGTCCAACAGGTTTAATTGGAAGCACACTAGCTTTCGGAGTGACGCTCCTTCATCAGGTGATTGTGATGAAGGAGCTAATGTCTCAAGGAGCGTCGCTCCGAAAGCTAGTGTGCTTCCAATTAAACCTGTTGGACTATAACCTGGTGTTGTGTGATTTTTAACTTTGTACATCCCAGTCCAACACCCGGCATCTCCAAATTATGCTAAATAAGAGTTTGCAGTGTAAGGGGTACAATCTTAATGTAGAAAAGGAATTGGTTAACTAACAGGAAGCACTGCAGGATATTTTGTGTTTTTTTTCAGTTTAATGAGCTGCAGCTAATGGAATTCCCCAGGATTCAGAGCTAGAAGCTATTTACAGTCTATAGTAGTGACATGTATCTGGGGACTGAATCTGTTGCTGACACTAAGGATCAGTAAGACATTTACATTGCTAAGAGGATAATCCGCTCAACATCCAACTCATTTATGACCACAGGTATTAGGAGACATTAGCATGAGTACATGAACATTTTCTCTATATTCATAGATACAAATTGAGATGCCAGTCTCCAGAGCTGTTAGTGATTTTTTTTTGTTACTGCTAAGAAAAATGTGGCATGGAGTTCTCAATGAATGGTGTTTCTGTTTCATCAAAGAGTTAGAGTAGGTGAAAGGTAATAAATCATTGTATGATGTGCGTGACTGAGAAATCTCCTAAGGTGTTTTGACTGAAGCCATCTTTTTTAGTTGTGTCCCTTACAACTCTTTGGTAAGAAGTCATCATACTTATGGGTTCTCCAAATTGAGTTGCATGGTCAAAGAGCTGATGGAGCAAGAGCTGCTGAATGTTGTAGCTTTTTCTATGTTCTAATTCTGAACACTGGCCCTGTGGTGTATGTAGTGAAACATTGGTAGCTAAAATTAGTTGACACACAGAAGTGCACATGCAATATCTATTGAAGATGCCTTGTAATCAGTCTTGTATTTGAAAGTCGTCTACAGTGGCAAACCTTCATAGCCTTATGAATGTGTGCTAGCATTAAGTAGATGGTGACACATACTTGACATGGAGAGCAATAGATCATTGATCTTTCTGTGGCACTGGAGTCAAGTTCTCTTAAGCCACACTGACCTCCACAGCAAACCCCCTTTTTGACTTGGTACAGTCTGGTACAGTCTCCTGTAGACTCCCCTCAAAAACAGTACGCTTAGTCTCCAAAAAACAAGATATTGTCCAATGATTCCAATTGGAATCATTAGAGGTTGACATCATGGTGCCAATGTGAAAGAAAGGATGTAATTCTATTGAATGAAGGAAGTGTAATCAGTGAAGGGGATGCTGTGGTGCACATTGATGAGGTGACTCTTTTGCTCACTTTGACTACCTTGAATATTCATTAAGCTCCTTGAAATATTGTTCCACTATCTGCAGATCATAGAAATGGCATGTGTTCCACGTGCCTCTGGTAGTTCATATGGGTGACTGCCTCCTTTGCATGCCTACCAGAGGATCTCTCATTTCTCAGATATGTCTCATCTGTTGAGGAGAAAATGCATCTTTAAACTTCTGGTTTGTCAGTTTTTGTTACCTCTTTCCTAACATTCTAGTTGTGAACTAGGGGTCTTCCTGAATAATACATTTCACTAATTTCCTATCAACTAATGTTAGGCTAATTGTCCATCATTAAATTTTCTCCTTCCTTTTTAAATAGCAGTGGGTGTCGTTTGTGCTAGACTTCAATCTACAGGCTTTACAAAGTTCACTGGGGTCATCAGTGCATAGACTAGTGGATTTCAGAAACAAAAACAAAAAATGATGGAAATGCTCAGCCATTCTTGTTGCATCTGTGGTGAGAGAAACAAAGTTAACATTTCTAGCACTGAACATCAATGGATTTCAGCTCCAACCAGCAAGAATAACAAAGACATAAACAACAGTGCAGACTTTCAGGGCCTGAATTAGCTATATTTCTCTTATATGTGGTAGAAAATTTCTCCTTCTTACAAATATATAATTCTCCATTCTTCTGAATGATTCAATTTTAATCCAAATGTGAAACCTATTTAAAATAAATGGCTAAATAAATGAACCAACATCACTGTTAATGAATAAACATAGATCGGCAAATCTAGGTCAAATGTTACTCGACCATAAAGCCTAGAATTTCCAAAATTTGAATCTCAGTCAGTGATGCATATATCTGATCTCAGCTACAGCACTGTTAAGTATACTACAGTTGGATTTTATACCGTAGAATTGGAAGAAGGGTCCAATTCTTGCTAATGATTGTTTTCTGGTCATTCCTGGAGCCAAATGCGCCCAAGTAGACTGGGGAAAAACAGACTTATATTGGAGGAATGGCTACTTGAGTAAGCTTTTGAAGCCCGTGGAACTGTACCCCCAGCATGAATTGTATCACTGGTAGAACTGGGAAGAAAATTTTCAGAGACCTCAGGTTCTATAATTACTCTAAAGTATACATACCAAGTCCAAGTTCAATTTGTTCATCAATGGGATAAATTAATTTCGGTTTGAATGGCTCAACATATTCTGTGAAGAAAGGGGAACATGAAATTTATTTAGAGAACTTCATTTTTACCGAATACAAAACAACCTCGATTATCGGACTGAAACAGGTGGGTAACCGGTGGTTCGGATAACTGGTTGTTTGGATAACTGATTGTAAACAAAGGAAGCCATACTGAAGCATAATTACATAAAAAAGCATGTTTACAGAATTTTTATTTCATTTAATCAATAAAATGTGTACAAACATTAGATATTTCTTAAAAATTCATGATACTTTACAAATGAAATCAATTTTTGTGTAAATAAGATTCATTGAGGTGGAGGTCAGTTATTATTTCTTGAAGAAAATATCCAGTCGCTGTTGCTTGACGTGCTTGTGTTATTTTGTTTTTGCCAGCGATAAATTTGACACAGATGCATTGACTTTGTCTTGTGCTTCATACCACTCCATGAAAGTCAATAGCTTCTTAAAGGAGACTGGAGGAGGTGACAGTATCGGATTTTTCTTAGCATCCACGGCATCTGTACTTCCACGCTGTTCTTCCATGATTTATGTTGATAATCTGATCATTACTGAGTGTCTCTGTTCCAATATCATCACAGTTTACCCAAGCGCCGATCTCAGCCTCTATGAAATCTCCTAATGCCAGCAGTCTGCAGTTCTCGGTGATGTCAGTGGTTGTCCTTTGGTCTGACTGGTGTCCTCTTCACTGTCACGGCTACCAACATGCAAGCCATTGTACCAACAAAGTCATGGAGTGATTGAAGTCACCATTGATTTTGCCATGCTTTTAAATCCTCAGCATATCCATCACGTTTATATGTTGAAATTATTTTAACACTGTTTAAAGTATCCGACTGAGATCACATTAGAGAACTGTAAATAAAATACGCGATCATTGCTCCAGTGTCGGTAACACCTCATTGATGGAACGTTTTTATGGGAGCTTGAGATCTTGTTTGGATAATCCAAAATTCGGATAATTGATGTTCAGATAACCAAGGAGAAAGTGAGGACTGCAGACTCTGGAGATCAGAGCTGAAAATGTGTTGCTGGAAAAGTGCAGCAGGTCAGGCAGCATCCAAGGAACAGGAGAATCGACGTTTCGGGCATAAGCCCTTCTTCA
>NC_057715.1:65167853-65263007 GCF_004010195.1 Chiloscyllium plagiosum | reverse complement strand
CAAATCCCTCAAACTCAGCACCGCCTTCCTAACCTGCAATCTTCTTCCTGACCTCTCCGCCCTCACCCCACTCCGGCCTATCACCCTCACCTTGACCTCCTACCACCTATCGCATTTCCAACGCCCCTCCCCCAAGTTCCTCCACCCTACCTTTTATCTTAGCCTGCTGGACACACTTTCCTCATTCCTGAAGAAGGGCTCATGCCCGAAACGTCGATTCTCCTGTTCCTTGGATGCTGCCTGACCTGCTGCACTTTTCCAGCAACACATTTTCAGTTCAGATAACGAATGTTGTTATGTAATTGTAAATTTAAAAAGAAAACACCAACGCAAAAATAAAATACTGAGGCATCAACTGTCCTGCTGTAATTGTGCTGCAGGAGAAAAGCATCCACCAAGGGCAGAATGGTGATAGGGGTCGGATTTGGCAGCTGGAGAGCTTGCTGCAACACTACCTTTGGAGAACTGCAGTGCAGTACAGTTAAGGGTCATTGAGTACAGTCAAGGCCAAAATGGACAGATTGTAAATGAGTAATGGTTGAAGGGTTATGGAGAGCAAACAGGAAAGTAAAGTTGATGAGGAGAAAGAGTTTTCTTTTATGAGCTTCCCCTGTGGCAATCACCCAGTTAATATCCTTCATTCTAGCCTGTGCAGAAATGCAGCCCACGAGTCTTCCCCACATGAGAAGGGGGCAGAATCCCAACCACCAAATCCGTGTCGTATTTAAAGCCTCCCCCTGCAAAATCCGCCACTTGGGGAGGCATTACATTCCTATCTGAGATGCAAACCCTATCCCAACTGGCAGAAAGGGAATAATTTGTATAATTGGGGTTTATTTTTCCCTTCTAAGTTGAACATGCCACAACATATCCTGCCAGGTCAAAAGATAACATGAGAAAGGTTCTGTGCAGAGTAATCTGCCTCCACGACAAAGTCACCAATTATCTATTGATCAACTATCTTAGATTTGGTATGGACATCATAGTGGATCTTGTCTGGAAAAGATTCAGTGGGAGTGAGAGCCGGTGGCCAGGAAGGTCAACTCCTCGAGTCTGGGCACAAGAATGATCAACAGTGCCACAAAAAGGCGAATGACTTTTCATGGGTAGCCAATATTAGAAGGTGCAACTACACTTGACATCTTGTACCAATTGCTCCAGCAGCCTCCAACACTGCTCAATGCATCATATTCATTAATATACCCAACACAACTCCTTGTCACTGAAGTCTCATCCTTATGGTCAACATCATACAAACATCATTGCTTCCATATACCCCAGCATTCGAGCTTTGTCAGGCTCCTCACCCCATACAATGCTGCACAGCCACCAATTTTCAGTTAGATTTACAACATATTATTGATAAGTAATAATGTTAAACTGTACCTTTAGCTTTCAGGTTCAGTGTTCTTGTAACATTATACTGAACTCTACCATTTTCTAAAGGGAGTACACACATGTAGAGTCCAGCGCTTTCTTCTTGCACTTTCTGAATAGTGTACATGGCCCCAGTATGGACATTTTCTGTGCAATTCTGAAAGATACAAAAGCATACCAGTGTTTTCTCACTTGAGTAATTCAGTGGATATCTGAAGAAACTGGTATTCTACACTCTAAGACCAGATATGTAACCCATCACTGTGAATGTGATACCAATTGAGCAGGTTCTAAAACAGGAGAGTGACCTGCTCTGCCAAATTATCATACAAGCTGTGAAAGTAAAAAATTAAGACCAATTGTTTTTCAGGAATGGCACAGCCTAGATCCTTTACATTTAGCTTGTGGACCAAAAAAAGACACTGCTTTAGACCAAAGAGACTGCAAACTTTTAAAAATTGTGTTCACTGGAGTACACTATGAGTTGTTTACAATATTGATGTTTCCTGAAACAGAGTTAAAACAGAAAGAACAGCATACAGGCTCGGAACTAAGGGATAATTGCTTGACAGCGAGGTTTTGATTGACTCCTGATCACACGACCATGGCTTGGAAGAGGCTAGTACAGCAGAAACATCTAGAGAAACCATCCTCCTCTGTCTCTCTCCTGTGTGGAAATGCCAGAAAATCTCCAATAACAGCTAGCTGGCTTCCACTCACTTTTCTTTCCAAAATTCCCTGTTTCAGGATGAATTAAATGCCTTCAAACAATAAATAAAAGCATGATTCTCAACCCTAAGTGAAAGAATAAACACTGGTATGCAAACAGCTTTGTGTCAACAGCAAAGAACTAAAAGGAATTAGAAGGAACTGAAAGAGAACAACTCAAAAACTCCAGTGATCCAGATTGGTGCTATTGAACTATGTTTGCCGAATGTTTTCTTCCACCTTTAATATCAATGTCTTGTCTAACTCTGTATGTCTGTTTGTGAAGGAGGAAAGTTTAAAGGGGTAGAGTTTAAGTTAAAGAGTTACTCGTGTTTCTATTCTGTCATTGGTTAAGTTATGAGGAGAGATTATACAAATTAACCTGTTTTCTCTAGAATTTAGAAAGTTAAGGGGTGATCTAGTTTAATTCCCGAAGATATTAACAGGAAAGACAGTGTAGATAAGGATAAGCTATTTCACTGGTTGGGGATTCTAAAACTAGGCAGCACAGTCTACGAGTTAGGGCCAGACTGTTCAGGTGGGATGTTAGGAAACACTTCTACACACAAAGGGTAGTAGATGTTTGGAACTCTCTTCCACAAATGGATCAATTGTTAATTTTAAATATGAGACAGATAAGACTTCATTAAGCAGAAGTATTAAGGGATATGGGCCAAAGGCCGATATATGGAGTAAGGCCACAGATCAGTCATGATCCCATTGAATGGCAGTGGAATAGGCTCGAGGGAACAGCCTTCTTCTGTTCCTATGTCCCTATCGGTTAAAAACAATCTGCTTGCAATCAATAGCTGTTTTATTATAACTACAGCAACTTATTGAGCATTTTCTTTTCATGTAAACAGAGCACTTGAATATTATCACTACATTTTTTCACATTTGTGATGACTCAAACATCATGGAACTTGATTTCCAGCACACTAACCCAGTGGATCATGACAAAAATAAATAACCAGAGACGACAGGGCAGAATTGTCTTAATCTCCAAACGTTGCAGGAATTGTCAAAGTCAGTTGGGAAGAATGGTGACATTGGCAGAAATTAGATTCTCGATGTTGAGAAGTAAAAATGGTCTGATTCTCCAACCAAGTTTTAAATGCTGGATGAGGTGAGAATATCACTTAGGGCATGGTGAGAAATCCATTCGCATGAATTAGCACCTCATTTGTTTGCAGTTTTCTATTCTCCCATAGTAACTAGACAAGAAAATTTCCAACATTAATGTCAAATGTGGTACCTGGTAACTTCAGCCCACCGCTTGTTATTCTACTCACTGGTGTCATTAACATCTCAGGGTATGTTCCATTAGCTGCAACTGTGCTGGTGTTGGACTGGGGTGGGCAACATTAGGAGCCACACAAATAGTGCCTTCATCTGATGAAGGAGCAGTCCTCCAAAAGCTTGTGATTTCAAATAAACCTGTTGGACTATAACCTGGTGTCGTGAGATTTCTGAATTAAAAGTAGGATTTGGGTGGTATTGTAGAACAGAGAAAGACCTAGGGGTTCAGATATATAATTATTTGGCGTTTGCATCACATAGAGAGAGGATAGTTAAGAAAGCATTTAGCACGCTTGCCTTCATCTCTCAGACCTTTGAGTATAGGAGTTGGAAAGTCATGTTGAGATTGTACAGTGCAGTTCTGTTAAAGGAAGTATATTATTAAGGTGGAGAGGGTTCAGAGAAGATTTATCAGGATGTTGGCAGGAATGGAAGGTTTGAGTGATAGGGAGTGGCTGGGAAAACTGGGACATTTTGTATGGATAATAGGAGAGTTCAGGGATGACCTTAAAATTCTGAGGGATATAGAGAAGGTGATGACCTTAAAATTCTGAGGGATATAGAGAAGGTGAATGACAAGTGCCTTTTCCCTCTGGTGGGGGATTTCAAGAAGTGGGGCATATTTTTAAGGTTAGAGGAGAAAAATTTAACAGGACACAAGGGGAAACTTTTTTAAACAGAGAGTGGTTCATATATGGACTAAACTTCAGAGCAAGTGATTACGAGTACAGCCATAATGTTTAAACTACATTTGGATAAGTCCCTGAAGAAGAAAGGTTTGGACAGATATGGGCCAAGCGCAGGCAGGAGGATCTAGGTTAGTTTGGGATTATGGTCAGCATGGACTATTTGGACTGAAGGCTCTGTTTCCCTGTCATGTGACTCTATGACTCTATGTTCCCTTGAGTCTGCTCTGCCGTCCAATAAGATCATATCTGATCTGACATTCCTCATGTCCTGCATTTTTTCTGTGACCCTTGATTCCCCTACTGGGCAGGAATCTATCTCAGCCTTAAATATACACAAGGTCTCTGCCCCCAAAGCTTTCTATGACAATGTCTTTGAAAGCCTCTCAACCCTCTGAGAAATTCCTCCTCATCTCAGTCCTAAATTGACACGCCTTTACTCTGAGAGTATACCCTCTGGTCCTAAATTCTCCCAAGAAGGGAAATATCCTTTGAGCATTTACCCTGGAAAGCCTCATAAGAACGCTACATATTTCAATGAAATCACCTCTCATTCTTCTGAACTCCAGTGAGTACAACCCCAACTTATTTAACTTACTTTGGGTGGTCACTCCAAGGTTAGTCCTTCAAGTCCAGTGCAACTGGTCTGAAGAATTGACTTAAGTCATCTGGGGAGCTCAGCCAAGTGTCTGCTCACTTATCAGCCATGGTTGTCTGTGCAGGGTGAGAAGATAGGGGGGCCCACTGTCAGTCTGGGGTGGTCAGCCCAATGAAAGTCAAGGAAGGGCATGTGAGGGCCCATTGTTGTAGTAGGGACATTAGCGTAGTCATGCTGGGAGGTAGAGGGAGCACAATACTGATGAAGGGGGACAACGCAACCTAAGTGGGGGGAGATGCCAATGCATTGGTCGACATTGATGTCAGTGTAGGTGGGATCATTGGTGGGCACAGCCACCCTGGCCATGGTGGGGGTACAGGGCAGCATGATGGTCAACATGACTAGGCAGTAGTGCCAGGCCAAAGGGGTAATATTGAAATGCACAGAAGAAATTTGGGTTAGAAATTGCGGTGCACTACCCATAAGCTTTCAGTGTACCCTGGAATTGGGGTAGATGCCAGAAGACTGGAAAAGTGCAAACATTATGGTTTTGTTCAAGAAAGGTTGTAAGTATAATACCAGCAATTATAGACAATTAACTTCAGTATGGGGAAGCTTCTAGAATGATTATTCCAGATGGAGTTTTAGTCATGAATAAAAAGTTGATTTGATTAGGAAGAGCCAGAATGGATTTCTAAAGGGGAAATCTAAAGGGGAAACTGCAGTTTAACTAATTCATTGCAGTTTGTTGAAGAGCTAACAGGAAGGCTCAATGAGGTTAACACCATGGGTGTGGTATACATGGATTTCCAGAAGGAGTTCTAATTAATGCCACACACCAGACTGGTCAGGAAAGTCATCAATCATGGTATCAAAGGAACAGAAGCAACATGGATACAAAATTGGCTGTGTGATAGGAAACTGAGAGAAATGGGCAATGGATATTTTTTGGGCTGGAGGACAGTTTGTCTGGAGCACCCCGGGATCAGTATTGAGACCCTTGCTTTTCCTAACATACATTAATGTTCTGGGTTTTGGTATGCAGGAGTCAATTTCAAAGTTTGTCGATGATACAAAACTTGGAAGAATTGCAAACTGTGAGGAGGATATTGTCGAACTCCAAAAGGACATTGACAATTTGGTGGAGTGGGCTGACAGATGGCAGATGAGGTTCAACGCAGAGAACTGAGAGATGATGGACTTTTGCATACTGCGTTTGTCAGTACATGTATTTATAAGTTGGACATTCATAAATTGGGGACTCTCTGTACTTCTACAATTTGAGTATTTTGATCATTTGAGCATTATTTCAAACATTTGTTAACATAACTAAAAAGGTTAACTCGGTGTTACTTAAAGCCTTTAATAATTCTTTTTTACAAAACTTCAATATGTACATTGTCAAAACTTTTAAAACTTTAAATGCAGTCATAGAGTCATACAGCATAGAAACAGACCCAATCAGTCCATGACAACTATAATCCCACATTAAACTAGTCCCACCTTCCCGCACTTGGCCTATATCCCTCCAAACCTTTCCTACACATGTACGTATCTAAGTGTCTTTTAAATGTTGTAATTGTACCCACATCCACCACTTCCTTGGCAGTTCATTCCACATACTAACCACTGTCTGTGTGAAAAAGTTGTCCCTCATGTCCTTCTTAAATCTTTCTCCTTTCATTTTGAAAATATGCTCCTTAGTTTTGAACTCCCCCACCATACAAATAAGTACTCAGAAATATAAAAACGTTTATACAATACCTTCAGCCAAATAATATTTTCTTTCTTGTCACTATAATCGTCAAGTTTTGGACATGGCAACATAATTGATCTTCCAATATGTTGACTGAAAGGGTACGCATCATCATGACACAAACCTTTGTTCTTTTTTACATTCAAAGTTGTGACTGCACTCACAATCTTATGAGTTCCATTCCTGTAAACAGAAAATTTTTGGTAGTGAGTATTCATATTAATATATGACCAATAAAGGAACAAGCATTTAAAATTCAATGTTTGAAAATATTTTTGATCATTCCTTTCTACCCATGCTTGTTTTTATAACATTAGATATTAGCTTTAACACATGCAAAGTGCCCACAATAGTAAGTTCAAGCCTGGATCAGAAGTGGAGGGTAAGATGGAAAAGTTGATGCAGGCATGACTACAGTGGCTGGGAGCTTCCTGCATGTGAAACCTTATGCATCTGGCTCCCTGAAAGCCAGGCAAAGACTAACCATAGGCCATCTTTCAATTATATTTCAACAGGTTTTCATCTGACAAATACAGCTTGACATTGAGGTAAAAACCGAAAGAACCACCGATGTTGGAAATCAGAAACAAAACAGAAGTTGCTGAAAACATCCAGCAGGTCTGGCAGTATCTATGAAGAGAAATCAGAGTTAACATTCTGGGTCAGGTCACCCTTACTCAGAACTGACCCTGACATTGAGATGTTGGGTTTGGGAGGAGAGCACAGTTCGAGTATCAGGAATGTTTCTATTAGCAGAGGGTGTGGGAGAGTGGGGGATAGGGAGCTGGGGGTGGAGTGTGGTATCTAATCATCTAGTAGTACATTGGTACCACCTGCGGGAAACACACTCTTGCCCTTCCTGGCCCTCAAACAGTGTGCTAAAGGTACTTATCTCATGGATCTGGCCATTCAGCTTTTATCTGCCCAAGAATCCCAACTTCCATTTCTTAAGAAAATAAAATGAGAAATGTTGTTAAAATGGAAGTTTGTAGCCTAAAGGTTTACAGTGTCCGTCTGACCTGTTGATTGCAGATGTGGGTGCATTGGAGGCAGCTTGAATAAGGGCTCAAACATTTATGATAAACCTTTCCATTGAAAGGCACAATTGCTTACCACGGAATCCAAATCGGGATTTTCAGCCCAAGGCAAGTGCAGAATTTATTACTGCCTGTCAGCATGCAGAATCCCTGGCTCCATCTGTTCCCAGACTATTTCAGAGAGGCTAGTTGAAGGGGTAGAAATGGGTGGAGGCCAAAGACCAAATCAGTAGAAAAGCAACATCCTCTTAAGGCTTACCATTGGAGAACAGCTAGAGGTTTCCATTTGGCCTCCTCCAGGCCCTTGCGAGTGGGGGAGTGGGGCATAAGATTGTTTGGGGGTGGGGGGATGCTGAGGGAAACAATGCAGCCATCTGAATGTGGTTTCCTGGCAGCAGATCAGGGCATCAGGGCCTGTAAGCCTGGAGCACTGCCTGCCTGAGTTCAGCTGCAGTGACAAGTCACCCTGTGGAGGAGTTGGCCAGTCGTCAAGGTTTTTTTTATATGTTAAAGATCAAAAAGTTGGAGACAGGATTCCTTCCCCTTGGACCAGATCTCCTTGCTCATTTACCTGCCATGGCAGGTGCTGTTTCCAAATCAGAGGTCCTCCTGTTGGCCCTTCAACATTATGAGCCTTCCTGTTAGGCCTGGCTAATTGACTAACTTGGGAAAAGAAACACAAACAGAGTGTTTGTTCCTCGGACAGAGTCTGATTCCCATTGGAATCTGATGGCAGGATTCTGAGGCTTGCAGGAAAAATCTTTTCCCAACTCTCTGGAATAACACCAGACCTTCTGATCCCACCAAAGATGAGCCCAAGCATTCATCAATTTCTGTGTGTAGAAATACTTCGAGATTTCAGAGCTGAATTTACCACTTACTAGTTTGAGTCTAAGTGCCAACAGAACCCCTTCTCACAGAAATTAATTCAGACAGTCCAGAAAATACCTAACTGTGCCCTTTACATCAAATGCCATTACATTTCCTAGGAATGTTGTGCACAGATTTCCTTTAAAAACAACATCCTTGGCATAAGAAGTGGACCTCAAAGTACCCATAACCTGACTGTATATGAAGCAACTGCCTGTTTGATGATTTCAAGGTACATGATATCCAGGCTAAAGATAATACATTGTACTGCAAAATAGTTGGTGCTCCATTGAGGTCAAACACTTCCTGAATTCTGCTGGAGTCATCTGACACATGCTGCTACAATGGACACCTGGCTGAAAAATGCACGCCCTGGTGTGGGTTATTGCTACTTACGAGACAGAACAAAAATAATTTCCAGAGTCATTCACAAATGTAGGCCAAAATCCTAATGAGGTTCCTTCAAGTGTAATTCTGCTTCTATTCCCTGAAAACTCCACGCGACCAACTTTGGCTGCATTGTGGAACCAGGAAATGTTAAATCCATGTGTTTGAAGGTCACGCAAGGCAAGTGGAGTGGATGAATTGCACAATTTGCATCTTAAACGTGCGTGCTCCCCTTCACGAGTAAATACTGTTGTAGACCCAGAAAAAGGGCATTTAGTCAGCTCTCCTAAAACCAGAAGTGAAAATCTTTGTTAGAAACAAGAGTAAAGCATTATGATCAGCATCTAGACTTCCATTTACACAGATTTAATCTCTGTACTTTATATTTTGGGATTATGACAGTCCAAAGATTTTCCATTCAATCGCAGCCTTGAGCAAATTAAATGCAAAATTTGTAAAGCACAGATTTTATTTTCATTTGTAATAAATTTTTTCCAGAAGATAATCCTGCACAGGTACCAATTTAGGAACATAGAAAAATGAAGGGCCTTCAGCCCTTGAGCCTCCTCTGCTACCCAATAAGACCATAGCTGATCTGTGGCCTAACTCCATAATGCCTGCCTTGGACCCATATCCCATGAAACCCTTGCTTAATAAAAAAAAAAGTCCACCTCAAATTTAAATTTAACATTTGAGTTAGTATTGACGGTTAATGATCGCTCATGAGGAAGACAGTTCCAAATGCCAAGGAGATAGCCTCTTCCTTAATTAAAAGCAAGTCGTAGGTGTTGCATTCCAGATGCAACTGGACTGGTCAAACAATCAGAATTGAGGCAAAACATGTTTTATTCATACATTATAGTTAAAATACAGACAGAATTAAAAGAATTGGCTTAACTGTAACTCTATCAATATACAAAATACTTAATACTTCTATAACAAAATAATAAACTACTCATTAATTGTTCCAATATAACAACATCCAAAAAGCACACCTTCGGCAAAGGCAAAGCCAGTTGAATAGATGGTCTCACACGCAATTCTAGGAGCAGGAAGAGAACCCCAGCTTTTAGCTGTAACAGAAAGAGGGAGAAGAGCTTCCACATCCAGCTTCAAGAGCCCAGCAACTGCTACTGAAGGCGAAGCTAAAAATCTTGGTTCTGTAGGAGCTTGACCCCACGCATTCAGGCTGCTTCTATTGTTCCAACTTTAAAAAGAAATCAAGGCCGTACAAGCTGTTTACTTTATTGGCTTGAAGCAGATGCTCGTAACTTCTGTCTCAACCTTTTTTCATTAAGAAAAAAGCCAGGACAAAATGCATCTCTAAAAGTCATATTATTATCTCTTCTTCCTCTCCCCCACTCCCCAACTGAAGTATATATGCAATTGTCTCAGACACATTACTGGCAAAATAAATGTTGAAATGTTGCAATGCCAATAACAAACTCTAGGTCTCCTTCTCAACTGTTGAATATTTCTATTGATGATTATTCAATTTTCTGAAAAATTGCCTGACTGGTCTTTCTATCTTCTCGTTGTCTTCTTGCAAGAGTACAGCACTGATGCCCACATCACTCTCACTGCTAGCCACTTAGAATGACCTTGCTTAATACGTATGGCTAACACGTAGGCACTGGTTAACACAAATAGTCTATACCAGTTTAAAGTCATGCCATTTGGTATGAAAAATGCACCAGCCACATTTCAAAGACTAACCAAGACTGTCTTTCACTCTTTTGGATAAAAATACTTGCCAGCTTTCAGGCTGGCAAATGCCATCTGGCATTCCGTGGGTGGCATGGTGGCACGTGGGCGGCACGGTGGCACAGTGGTTAGCACTGCTGCCTCACAGCGCCTGAGACCCAGGTTCAATTCCCGCCTCAGGCGACTGACTGTGTGGAGTTTGCACGTTCTCCCCATGTCTGCGTGGATTTCCTCCGGGTGCTCCGGTTTCCTCCCACAGTCCAAAGATGTGCAGGGTCAGGTGAATTGGCCATGCTAAATTGCCCGTAGTGTTAGGTAAGGGGTAAATTTAGGGGAATGGGTGGGTCTCGCTTTGGCGGGTCGGTGTGGACTTGTTGGGCCAAAGGGCCTGTTTCCACACTAATGTAATCTAATTCCTCTGTCCAGTGAAATTTTCTGCATTTCTTCAACATTTCAGTCATTGTTGCAACCACACTTCTAAAATTCGATATGAACTTCCAATAAAAAGCACTCAGCCCCAGAAATTGTAGTACTTCCTTCTTCATTGATGGTATGGGAATCTCCCCAATAGCCTCTGTGTTCACATCCCGTGAGGCCACTTGTCCATGTCCAAAGACGTGGCCCAGGAGTGATTTGGGCTTTTGCAAACTTACTTTTAGACATCACCAAGCCTGCCTCCCAAAGTCAAACAATTCCTATAGATGCTCCTTCCAAGTGTGACTAAAAATCACCAGATCCTCAAGAAACACTATGCAATTGTGTAATTCCAAAATGACATATCCCAAAATGAAATGTGGCTGCACCCTTTTCATACCAAATGGCATGACTTTAAACTGGTACAGTGCATTCCATATCACAAAAAACAAATTTTCCTTCACTCTTTCGGATAAAGATATCTGCCAGTATCCTCCAAGTAAGTCCAACTTTGAAATAGAAGTTGCTTGTCCAACCTCCTCAATACGTCTTCCAAACATAGAATAGGATACGAATCAGATTCTGTAACTGACCTTGCGATAGTTCACACAAGATCATTGGGTATACCTGGTTTTGGTATCATGACTATGGATGAGCACCATTTGCTGCAACTCACTCTGATTATATTGTCTTTGATCATATGTACTATCTCTTTTTGAACCATTGCCAACTTTAGAGGGTTAATTCAGTAAGGATACTGTTTAATTGGAACAGCATTTTCTATATCTACATCATGGGTAATTCGTTTAGTACTTCCCAGTTTATTTCCACATATCTCCCTACATGATTGTAGTAACTCTTTCAGTTCATTTCAATTTTCCTCTGAGAGATAACTGAATAATTTATCCATTTTTTGAGAACTTCCTCATTGTCCAATCAAATTTGAGGAATGTCCAATTCAGAATCATCTGAACTTCATTCTTCACTCTGTGTTATAACCATTAACACACTCTCCCTTTGCTTTCCTTCCCTGTCAAAATACCTTTTGAGCATATTCACATGACACACTCTATGAGACTTCTTTCTATCTGGCGTTTTTATCAAATAATTCACCTCACTCAATTTCCTTTTGATTTCATAAGGTCCACTAAACATTGCCTTTAGTGATTCACCTACTACTGGTAGTAATAGTAACACTTTATCTCCTTTAGTGAAACTACACATTTTTCAATTTCATGGTTGCTTCCTGTTTCATCACATGCTGTGCTATTTTTAAATGCTGTCCACCTGCTTTATTTAATCTTTCCCTAAAATTGACACGTAGTCCAAATAGTCTCTGAACTCTCACACACCATGTTTCCTTCGATAATCCTTTTGCTCTACCCTTATAAGCAACTTTGTGGCTCTTTATTGGTCTTTGTATTTGATCTATTCTGTGGCATCTGTACTGTTCTTTGCATTTTTATAACCCCTTTCTTCTAATTTTATGCTGTCTCTTTCCTCCTTAAATGTTCTATTCCTTAGTTGTTCTATTATTAGCAGAACTCCTCAATTTACTGTGGACAGTCTCTGCCTCATCCCATTAAAATCCACATTACTTGTTCATCTCTCCAAATACTATATGAAACACAATCATGTTATGATCACTATTTCATAAATGCTCATAAACAACTAGATCACGATTTAAACCAGACTCTTTGCTCATTACTAGATCAAATATTGCTTGCCCCCTTGTTGTATCCAAGACATATTGTCATAGGAAACCATCCCAGATGCACTCTAGAAATTCACACCCTTTCTGGGAGGTGTTTGCCTGTCTCTCCCAATCAATGTCTAGATTGCTGGTCGCAGGCCAAGACACCATCATCCAAATCAAAAGTGCAACAGGTTCTTTCCAGCTACCAGATGATGACATCAGTGAAATCATTCATTCACAGAACACTCCTAGAGCTGTTCTTCTGAACTCAATATCTAAATCCCCCGACATGACAAACAATCAGTTGTATTCCTTCTGGACTGCTTCCAGCTATTATCTTTAACCTGTATGTTTCCCTGTTACCTGCTGTCAAGCTGAACCTCACTTCATGGATCTGGGTTTGACTGTCATGACAAGGAAGAAGGAGATGAGTATTGGTGCAATGGCACACCCTCACTGGACCCCAATATGCACACTCACTGGATCAGTGTCAATCCATTAATGAGGATCATGGCTCCCACGTTGTTGTGCAGCAGATGAACAATGGTGAAATTCTACAGACAATCAATTTTCAACATATCTCTCTGCTTTATCGTAAATCTCTTGATGGAGACCTCAGTGAGATTCAGAAGGGATGTGTACAGAGGTTGATTTTGCTCTCTGAGTTTTTGGTGGATTTATGTGGCTGCAAAGTTCATGCTCACTGTGTCTCCTGATGCGAGGTTTTTACAATGATCATCCTCATGGCAGACAGAAAGGATATGCCTCTGTACATTGCATGATCAACCTCATTTCTGTATTTTAGGGGATCCAAATTACATGGTCTTGTAGATCCCCTGGTATGCTCTCCTCCTTCAATATGAAGATACATATGAGCCAAGAGTACTTCCCAGGCATATTGTACGATTTTGAATATGGAGTCCAACTGCACTGGTGGCCTTGATAGATCGCAGCTGTCAGATGTCTTTTAACCTCATGCCCGTCTCGGGTAGTGCTGAGATAGAGATGGGTAGCATGCTGGGAGCTTCATCACTGGCTTCACCATTTCTCTTCTCCATCTTTCCTGTATGATATTCCACCTCCTATCAATGAAATTTCTCCCAGTTTGGAGTTACTCGACAGGACAAGTGGAAAATTGTTCAACCTGCATCGTGTCTAGTCTAGACCGTGACCTCTACAACCTCATTATTGAGTCAAAGGGTTTTACAGCATGAAAACAGACACTTCAGGCTAACTCATCCATGCTGACTAGGTTTCCCAAATAAAATAGCCCCATTTGTCTCTGTTTGGCCCATATCCCTTGAAACCGTTTCCTATTCATGCACCTGTCCAAATGGCTTTTAAATGTTGTAACTGTACCTACATCTACCACTTCCTCTGGCAGTTCCTTCCACATATGAACCACCCTCTGTGAAAACGTTTCTCCTCAGGACCCTTTTAAATCTTCTTCCTCTCACCTTAACATTATGCCCTCTAGTTTTGGACTTGCAACCCTAGGGTAAAGACCTTTGCTTTTCACTTTATTTATACCCCTCGTGATCTTTTAAACCTCTAGAAGATCACCCCTCAACCTTCTGCACTCCAGTGAACAAGTCCCATCATTTCCAGCCTTTCCTTCTAATGCAATCCCCCCAGTCCCCATAACAACCTTGTATAGTAGAACTCTCCTGTCCCCAAATTAGGTTTCTGCGGTTTCAGTTATCCGTGATTTACTGCTGCCTGAAAATACTACATGGAACATTCGAGAAATAATTCCAGGGGGCTGCTGGGGAGATAAATTATACATTAAGGACAATAGGTAACTAAGGAGAGAGTAGGGCCCTTCAACAATCAGCAAGGTGGCCTTTGTGTGAAGCTGCTGGAGATAGAGAAGATAATAAATGAGTATTTTGCATCAGTGCTTCCTGTGGAGAAGGACATGGAAGATGTAGAAGGTGGGGAAATAGATCGTGTCTTGAAACGCATAAAGGTGGATAAATCCCCAGGACCTGATCAGGCGTACATTAGAACTCTGGGAAGCTATGGAAGTGATTGCTAGGCCTCTTGTTGAGATACTTGTATCATCAATAGTCACAGGTAAGGTGCCAGAAGGCTGGAGGTTGGCTAATGTAGTACCGGTGAGCCTAATATTGGTGGTGGGCAAGTTGTTGGAGGGAATTCTGAGAGATAGGATTTACATGTATTTGGAAAGGCAAGAACTGATTAGGGAGAGTCAACATGGCTTTGTGTGTGGGAAATCATGTCTCACGAACTTGATTGAGTTTTTCAAAAAAGTAACAAATAGGATTGATGAGGGTATGCGGTGAATGTGATCGATATGGACTTCAGTAAGGTGTTTGACAAGGTTCCTCATGGGAGGCTGATTAGCAATGTTAGATCTCACAGAATACAGAGAGAACTAGCCATTTGGATACAGAACTGGCTCGAAGGTAGAAGACAGAGGGTGGTGGTGGTGGTTTTTCAGACTGGAGGCCTATGACCAGTGGAGTGCCACAAGGATCAGTGCTGGGTCCTCTACTTTTTATCATTTACATAAATGATTTGGATGTAAGCATAAGAGGTACAGTTAGTAAGTTTGCAGGTGACACAAAAATTGGAGGTGTAGTGGACAGCTAAGAGGGTTACCTCAGATTACAACAGGATCTGGACCAGATGGGCCAATGGGCTAAGAAGTGGCAGATGGAGTTTAATTCAGATAAATGCGAGGTGCTGCATTTTGGGAAAGCAAACCTTAGCAGGACTTATACACTTAATGGAAAGGTCCGAGGGAGTGTTGCTGAAGAAAGAGATCTTGGAGTGCAGGTTCATAGCTCCTTGAAAGTGGAGTCGCAGATAGATAGGATAGAGAAGAAGGCGTTTAGCATGCTTTCTTTTATTGGTCAGAGTATTGAGTACAGGAGTTGAGATGTCATGTTGCAGCTGTACAGGACATTGGTTAAGGCACTGTTGGAAAGATGTTGTGCAAGTTGAAAGGATTCAGAAAATGTTTACAAGAATGTTGCCAGGGTTGGAGGATTTGAGCTATAGGGAGAGGCTGAACAGGCTGGGGCTACTTTCCCTGGAGCGTTGGAGGCTGAGGGGTGACCTTATAGAGGTTTACAAAATTATGAGGGGCATGGATAGGATAAATAGGCAAAGTCTTTTCCCTGGGGCCAGGGAGTCCAGAACTAGAGGGCATAGGTTTAGGGTGACGAGGAAATTTGACATTTTGAATAGCAGCAGAAATCATGATATTTGGAAATTCTTTGCTTAACTGACCTTGAATTGCTCCCAGGCACCAAATAAAGGTCACCAATGTCAAATATTTCACAGGCATCACCGGGTTTGAGTTGCTTCACAACTGTAATGACATTGCATTTACTGTTAGGAAAATTCTATTTGTTAAATAAAATGAAAGTTTATAACGCTAGAATTGTTACTTATAAACATAAAACAACACAAATGTTACATTCAGCCATTTACCTTTGATAACATTTTGCTCGAGTTTTATTTCCACCAACTCAGTTTATCAGTTATCAGTTTACTTTACAATTGCTTTCTCCCTCATCCTTATTTTGCTTCTCCTTAAATATATTAGTGCTATTTGCCTAAACTACTCAATATATTCATTTTCAAAACAATCTCTGGGGAAAACTAATTACCCTGACTTTATTGTGAATGGATTGCCCACCACTTTTCCTGCCTGAGTAAAAGAAGATGCAAAACACAGGTTGGATCCAGCTTCCCGGAACACTTAGAGTCATAGAGTCATAGCGATGTACAGCATGGAAATAGACCCTTCAGTGCAACCCGTCCAAGCCAATCAGATATTCTAACCCAATCTAATCCCACCTGCCAGCACCCGGCCCATATCCCTCCAAACCCTTTCTATTCACATACCCATCCAGATGCTTTTTAAATGTTGGACAAAGTGAGGACTGCAGATGCTGGAGATCAGAATCGAGAGTGTGTTGCTGGAAAAGTTCAGCAGGTCAGGCAGCATCCAAAGAGCAGGAGAATCGATGTCTCAGGCATAAGCCCTTCATCAGGGCTGACGAAGGGCTTATGCCCGAAACGTCCAGAATCTTTAAATGATTAAAACCAAGGAAGTGCTTTGGGAAGCTGGATCCAATGTGTATTTTGCATCTTTTACTCAGGCAGGAAAAGTGGTGGGCAATCCATTCACAGAAAATCGGGTGGCATTTTAACTTTGGTGATGAACCTTAAAGTCCTGGATTTAACACAATTTGCAGGATTCAATCTGGTTGTTTGAGTTTCTTGGGCCTTAAGAAATGTGGCAGCTGCAAGGCAAGTCTCAGAGACAACTGGAGCTGAACTGTTTGCTCCCAAATCAAAGCCCTGCCCCTAACTTCAGAAACACATCAATATCTCCTCGCCATCTCCTCACATACACTTACAGCTAAAAAAACCCCACAACAGCCCTGGCTCCAATTACCACCCCAACACTTGCTATTAAACCCTGCACCTGGGATCATGGATTGGACTATGTTGACGCTTTTGGATGATCCTTTTATTAACCCCTCCAAACAACCCCTCACAACTGTCCTTCTTCCCAGACCAAGATAGGAACCCTTGAATCAAGGGTTGAAAAATTCAAGCCCTCATTGGTAAATATTGTAAAATACTCTTGTTATCCAATAAGACTGATCTGGTTTTGAATATGATTTTTTTCTTCCTTGATGCCAATCTTTGCTGAACACAGGTTTTTCCAATATTAGCCTCACGAATACGCTTGGGTCTTAATACTATCCAAATTTTAAAAAAATGTTTCTCTACTATTTTCTTTACTTCTGTAAACTTCTGTTTTTCTATTCCTTTTCTTCTTCCTGATACAAACCGGAAGAGCTGAAATTGTTTCTGACAGAAATCATCTGTCGTGCCTTTTAAAAAATTTGAAGCAAGTTTTTCAATCTTCCAATCTTGTGTTTGGGGATGATGACATACAGTTATGAAAATATTTACTTCAGAACAAAGCATACACGAAATGTTAGATCACATGGAATCCAGGGACAGCTCACCGATAGCATACCAAATTGACTTGACAGTGGGAGACACGATGGTACTCGAGGGTTATTGTTCAGACTAAAGGCCTGTGACCAGCGGTGTGCCACAAGGATCAGTGTTGGGTCCACTGTTGCTCGTCATTTTTATGAACGATTTGGATGGAAATATGAGAGGCATGGTTAGTACATTTGCAGACGAATTGGTGGTATAGTGGAAAGTGAAGAAGGTTATCTAAGAGTACAATGGGATCTTGATCAACTAAGCTAGTGGGCCAAGGAATGGCAGATGGACTTCAATTCAGAATATTGTGAGGTGTTGCATTTTAATAAGACAACACAGGCAGGACTTACACAGTTAATGATAGGGCCCTGGGGAGTGTTGTCAAACAGGGAGACCTGGGGGTACAGGTAAATAGCTCCTTGAAGTAGTATCACAGGTAAATAGGGTGGTGAAGAAAGTGTTTGGTACACTTGTCTTCATCAGCCAAAGTACTGAGTACAGGAATTGGGATGTTATGTCGCAGCTGTACAGAACATTGGTGAGGCCAATTTTGGAGTACTGTGTACAATTCTGATTGGCCTCCTAAAGGAAGGATGTTATTGAACTGGAAAGGGGGCAAAAATGATTTTCAAGGGTGTTACCAAGACTGGAAGGTTTGAGTTATAAGGAGAGGCTGGTAGGCTGGGACCTTTTTCCCTGAAGCTTGTAGAGGTGTATAAAAATCATGAGGGGCATAGATAAGGTGAATAGCCAAGGTCTTTTTCCTACGGTAGGGCAGCGGTGTTAGCAACTGAGTCACCATGCCACCCAGCAGTAATCTGTATTTGAATCCAAGTCATTATGTACCAATTTTGGAACTAACCTTTTTCAAAATTTCAGAAAGCAATAAAATGTCCTTTAAAGCACTTGAATACTGATGGCCAGACAGATCTAAACTGGAATTAGGAAGTTAATAAGGAAAATACTAGAACTTTACTGAAAATTCCAGAATACATATCTTTAATGAAAATTCCATACCTCAGGAAGGATGTACTGGCCCTGGCCCAGGTCCAGAGGAGGTTCATGAGAATGATCCCAGGAATGAAAGGTTTAACGTATGAGGAATGTTTAAGGACTCGGGATCTATACTCAATGGAATTTGGAAAGATGAAAGGGATCCAACTGAAACTTACAGAATATTGAAAGGCCTGGACAGAGTGGACATTGAGAAGATGCTTCCATTGGCAGGAAATACTGGGACCCGAGGGCACAGCTTTAGAGTAAAGGGAAGACACTTCCGAACAGAGATGAGGAGAAACTTCTTCAGCCAGGGAGTGGTGAATTATTGAATTCATTGCCACAGAAGACTGTCATTGAGTATATTTAAGACAGAGATAGATAGGTTCTTGACTGTGAAAGGGATCAAAGGGGAGAAAGCAGGAGAATAGGGTTGAGAAACTTATCAGTCATGCTTGAATGGCAGAGCAGACTTGACGGGCCAAATGGCCTAATTTCTGCTCCTATGACTTATGGTCTTATGATCTAACTGAGATTTTTATCCAAGATATTCAACATTCATCAATTAGGAACAACTGTGAACAATATTTTTTTAAGTAACAGCTTCAGTGTCCATCCTAGAGGTAATGGAAAGAATATGCATTGAATGTAATTTACAGTGAGAAGTTTTGGTCATCTCATTAAGAAAATAAATCATTTCATTAGGGGCAGTTCAGGAGTGCTGGCATAACAACTGTTTTGAGAGTGTGCTGCTGGAAAAGCACAGCAGGTCGGGCAGCATTCAAGGAGCAGGAGAGTCGATGTTTCAGGCATAAGCCCTTCATCAGGAAAGGGCAGATGAAGGGCTTAGGCCCAAAACATCGATTCTCCTGCTTCTCGAATCCTGCCTGACCTGCTGTGCTTTTCCAGCACGATACTCTCAACTCTGATCTCCAGCATCTGCAGTCCTCGCTTTCTCCCACAACAACTGTTTACAATATACATTAATGACTTGGAGGAAGCAAGTGAATGCATGCAGCCAAATTTGCAGATGACACAAAAATAAGTAGAAATGCATGTTGTGAAAAGGATGCAAAACAGGTTACAGAGAACTATTGATATGTTAAGTAAAAAGCTGGGCAAAAATTGGCAGAGTATGATGAGGAAAACTTGAAAGCTATTCATTTTGGAAGTGGGAACAAAAGAAGAGGATATTATATAAATGGAAGAAAACTACAGGAAGCTGTAACAGAAAGGGACTACTGTATGAAATGCAGAAGGCTAGCACACAGGTACAGCAGATTATCAGGGAGGCTAATGGAATGTTGGCCTTTATTTGGTATATAAAAGCAAGAAAATCTTACTACAACTGTACAAGATGTTGGTGGGACCACATCTGGAGTACGGTGAGAAGTTTTGGTCATCTCATTAAGGAAAGAAATCATTTCAGTAGGGACAGTTCAGAAAACTGGGATGATCCCTGCTATGGAGGGATTATCTTGCAAACAAAGGCTAAACGGGTTGGGACTCTACTCACCAGAGCTTGGAAAAATGAGAGGTGATCTCACTGAAACATATGGGATTCTTAAAGGGCTTGACCGGGTAAATGCTGAAAGGATGTTTCCCATCATGGCAGAATCTAGGACCAAAGGGCATAATCTCAGAAAAAAGGTGCGCAAAATTAATATTGAGACAAGGAAGAATTTTTTTCTTCAGAGAATTGAGAGAGTTTGGAACTCCTTGCCACAGAGAGCTGCAATACATAAGGCTGAGATAGATTCTTGATCAGTCGAGGAATCAAGGATTACAGGGAAAATGCAGGGTGTGAGGAATGTCAGATCAGCCATTATTTTATTGAAAGGCAGAGCAGTCTCAAGAGACCAAAAGTTCTATTCCTGTTCCTGTTTCTTACTATCTTATAGCCTATAATCTGCAGATGATCAAAATAAAGCTTGGATTCACTGAAACAGAACTACTCACCTACATCTTCCGATTTTGGCTACATCTCATACAATGATGTGAAATCTTTAATTTTGTACTGTCAGTAATTTGACGTAAATAGCAACCTAATTACACTGACATAGTATGTCTGCAGTCTTGTTTTTGCATACACAGTCAAACAAAGCAAGCTTCAAGCAGTCAGCACTTCTGTAACCACTGGTTTTACAGTTTCTCGACTGTCCAGCAATCGAGGTATTATATTAAAAATGGGGCTTTGGGTCAGGTGAGAAGAAAAGAAATTAAAACGCAGTCATCTGCCAATCAATTTTGCCATGCACCAACAGATGAACAGACAGAATTTTGTAATGTCTTCCAGCAGGTTTGCCAGTGGGCGACAGTCTGAAACTCCCTGATGCCCTCCTACTTGCCCTCACCCTGTCCACAATTCTACTTGGCACAGGGAATCCTAGAGCATGTACCCACCCTGGTCATATTTGAGGCCCTTAATTGCACAAATAATGGCCAAGCAGAGGCTGCTTCCCACTTCGCCTCAATTTTAAACATTGTGTTTGGAGTTCTGGAGCTGGGGTTAAGTTTGTCAGGTTGTCTTGGGTGGAAAGTTCGGGGAGGAGGGGCACATGCATCCAGAGCTTCTTTTACACATTGGATACTGCATCCTGCCATCCTTATCTCACACCACGACCTTTCCTGTTGCAAGAATTCCTTCCCCTTTCAGCTTCTTCATCAACACCACCACCCCCTCTCCCCAAACCTCAGGCCTCACTTCACCTTCTGTACTTATTGGGTCCTGGACTCTGGGACGTGGCACCACTTCTAGCCCAAATGCTGACCCACTGCTGCTACTAGCTCTGCTGGGACCCAGAGCTGCCAAATAATCAGACTGACAGCAGTTCTCTGATGTGGGGCTTTCATTCCAAGTAAGGAATGGATGTCCAGTGTCCAGCCATTTCACCTCTCCTTACAATGTAAAATGACTGTGGATTTGTTGTGGTCAGCATGGAACCACTCTCTATTAATTCACCAGGTGCCAGGGTTTCTCACCTAGCCAACCACAAAGGGGATTAGATGGAAATAGTCAAACTTCTTCAACTGAAATCTATTCTATAGAAATTAGGAGAGAGTTCAACTCAATTGCATCTTTCACAACTTCAGAAAATTCTGAAGTCCTTTGTAGCCCATTACATACATTTGAAGTGTAGACATTGTTCTAATGAAGGAAATTAAAACACTGGTCAGATTCACAAAAGTGATGCAAATGATTCAACATGGAAGTGCAATATACTTGATTTGTATTTCAGACAACTTCATGATACCCAACAAAAGAAAATCTGGTCCAACAAACTTTCTTCTTTGACGTTTAACGTAAATATTTTAAAAATAGATCAAAACTTCCAAATATGTCAAGATACTATATGCTTTTTGTTTGAAAATTCAATGAATACAATCATATGAATAGCACAAAAAAAATTAATTACAATTCATAGTAAGATTTATCATCTTGCTTTTAACTATTCCAAAAACAAAATTAACTGCACTTTCTGCTAGGGTAGAAGATAGCCCTCCATTTAGAATAATTGATTCATAGAGTTGTACAGCACAGAAACAGACCCTTCAGTCCAACTTGTCCATGCCGACCAGATATTCTAAGCTAATCTAGTCCCATTTGCCAGCACGAAGCCCATATTCCTCTAAACCCTACCTATTCATCCAGATGCCTTTTACATGTTGCAGTTGTACTAGCCTCCACCACTTCCTCTGGCAGCTCATTCCATACCCGCACCACACTCTGCGTGAAAATGTTGCCCCTTTGGTCCTTTTTTTTATCTTGCCCCTCTCACACTAAAGCTGTGCTTTCTAGTTCTGGACTCCCACACCCCAGGTTCGGGATTATGTTCAGCATGGACTGGTTAGATGGAACGGTCTGTTTCCCTGCTGTATGACTCTGACTCTTGATTGTGTCCAGTCATCACTATTGTATGTGAAGGGCAATGCCAACAATAACCTTGCACTCATACTGTAAGTGGAACAAGGTAATGCCTTACTTATGGGTAAGCAAATATAAATCCTCAAATTTTGTTGTTTAAATATTTGGTCACAATACAGACCGATTCTTGATTAAAATATACCACTTGTACTTTATGCTTTCAACGCAGATGTTTGCAAACTTTATAAAACATGGAGGCTTGTATTGCACTGACAATGCTGAATGCATATTTTGTAAACAAATATTTTAAATGATAAAATTTGTTTTGTGAATGAGTTGAAGCTCAAATGTAGGGTACGTTTTGAGCTTAAAGGATCTGTTTTATGAATTGTTTTATGAAACTTATGATGATTTTAGTTTATTCTGTGTAGTTTTATTTTTGAGAAGAATCTTGGCCATCTAGGCACACATTGTTCGCTACTTTATTAATAGAGGCAGAGAGTACAAGAATGAGGAGGTGAGTTTGAACTTGTACAAGACACTTGTTACACCTCAGCTGAAGAATCATGTACAGTGTAAGCATCAAATCACAGGAATGATGAGAATGCATTTGAGAGAATGCAGGAGCAATTTGCTAAAATGGTTCCAGGCAAGGAAAACTTAGGACTTAAGATAGATTGAAGACATTGGAACTGTTCACTTTGGAGAAAAAAGGCTGGGAGGAGATCTAACTGAGGTTCTCAAAATCATGAGCAGGCTATACAGAATAGATAGGGTGAAGCTGTTTCCACTTGTAAAAGAAACAAGAATGGGGGGGGGGAATAGATTTACAGTGATGGGCAAATAAAGCAAGAATGCTGTGAGAAAAAAAACACATTTTCACACAGTGTGTAGTTAGGGTATGGAATGAGCAGTACGGAAATGTGTGGGTGTAGGTAAGGCATTCGTCAAGGTTCCCCATGGGAAACTGATTAGCAAAATTAGATCTCACGGAATACAGGGAGAACTAGCCATTTGGATACAGAACTGGCTCGAAGGTAGAAGTCAGAGGGTGGTGGTGGAGGGTTGTTTTTCAGACTGGAGGCCTGTGACTAGTGGAGTGCCACAAGGATCGGTGCTGGGTCCTCTACTTTTTATCATTTACATAAATTATTTGCATGTGAGCATAAGAGGTACAGTTAGTAAGTTTGCAGGTGACACCAAAATTAGAGCTGTAGTGGACAGCTAAGAGGGTTACCTCAGATTACAACAGGATCTGGACCAGATGGGCCAATGGGCTGAGAAGTGGCAGATGGAGTTTAATTCAGATAAATGTGCGGTGCTGCATTTTGGGAAAGCAAATCTTAGCAGGACTTATACACTTAATGGTAAGGTCCTAGGGAGTGTTGCTGAACAAAGAGACCTTGGAGTGCAGGTTCATAGCTCCTTGAAACTGGAGTCGCAGGTAGATAGTACAGTGAAGAAGGTGTTTAGTATGCTTTCCTTTATTGGTCAGAGTATTGAGTACAGGAGTTGGGAGGTCATATTGCAGCTGTGCAAGATATCGGTTCGGCCACTGTTGGAATATTGCGTGTAATTCTGGTCTCCTTCCTATTGGAAAGATGTTGTGAAACTTGAAAGGGTTCAGAAAAGATTTACAAGGATATTGCCAGGGTTGGAGGATTTGAGCTATAGGGAGAGGCTGAACAGGTTGGGGCTGTTTTCCCTGGAGCGTCGGAGGCTGAGGGGTGACCTTATCGAGGTTTACAAAATTATGAGGGACATGGATAGGATAAATAGGCAAAGTCTTTTCCCTGGATCGGGGAGTCCAGAACTAGAGGGCATAGGTTTAGGTTGAAAGGGGAAAGATATAAAAGAGACCTATGGGGCAACTTTTTCACACAGAGGGTGAGCTGCCAGAGGAAATGGTGGAGGCTGGTACAATTGCAACATTTAAGAGGCATTTGAATTGGAAGGGTTTGGAGGGACATGGGCCAGGTGGTGGCAGGTGGGACTAGATTGGGTTGGGATATCTGGTCGGCATGGACGGGTTGGACCAAAGGGTCTGTTTCCATGCTGTACATCTCTATGACTCTAAAGGTAACGTGAAGAGCCAGTATAGGCCTGATGGGACGAATGTCCTTGTTCAACATTGCAACAATTCAGTGATTCTCCACAATACATCTTTCAAATCAGAAATAAGACCAGAATTTCTTGCTGGCCACAGTACTTGTCTCCATCCCCAGAGGGATTTCCCATACCTGGCTGAGTATAAACTGAAACCCTCAGATTGCACAGTTAAACTTGACTTTTCAGTGCAACTTACCTGAACTCACTGAGTGGGGAGGAGCGCCCAAGGCAATCTGATCCAGAGCAAGAAATTTGTCTCTTCAGGTTAGAAGGTGATAGTTGCCTAAAACGCAAGTCTTGATGACGGTTGTTATCGGAGGGCTTTTGATGAGTCAAGGCTGCAGCTTCGGCGATTCGAGTAAAAATCCCCAGCAATGACAGCCACCTCCACATGCCTCAACAATCTCCAGGAATCAGATCCAATCATGGACACTGTAGCATCTGTTCAGAGTTGGAGTGAGAATTGGAATCGTTTTATTCTTGCTATTGTCCAGCAGTAAAGAGAGACCGTATTTAAAGGAATATACAATACAGAAGTCAACTTTCATTTTTAATCTGCAAAAAATCACGGTCCTTTTTTAACCCCTCCGTATGGCTCTGCCCAAATAAAGAAACTCCAATGACCGTGTCATTTATGCTACACTATCTGCTGCCATTTTTTTTACAACATCGCTTAATCCAATCTTTATCGTTACCACAAACTCATTTATAAGGGCTCTCGTGCCACAGTAGTAGAATACTTACCTCTGAAACAGGGGGCATGTGTTCAAGTCTCACCGACTCTGGAGATATATATATATATTGAACAGCTTGATTAGAAAACCCGTTAGAAAGCCTCACTTATCACGGTTTCCATCAGGTTCACACCCTCCCACTTACTTTAAAACTAAGCGCTGACATTTCCAGCAACATCCTGCTATCACTGCATCGCCTCCTTTACTATTTCACACTCTTAACGATTTGTTTCCAATGCTTCCAGCTGGCATTTAGCTAATAAACACAACCCGAAAAACTACCGCTCCTCCTTGCTGTAGATCCCTGGTATGGGCAGGGCAGGGAGACAGATCCCAAATTCTCTTCACCCGAAAGAGGGATTGCACCTCCCTAGTTGTTGGGGCCAATTGAACGGACACTGGCTCTCTGGCTTACTGAGTTCACCAAAGTCTCGGAACTGTTCTGGCAATATAAACCTTTATAAGAATGATACAGCCTGGACCTTTGGACAGTGATGGAAGAGGCTCCAATTTTCTTTCAATCACATGGTTGACCCGGAATCTCTGCCACATCTACCACCTGATACTCCAACTATACCCTTTCTTTACCATTCAAGGAATGGAGCAGGACTTTAACCCAGAGCTTCCGGCTAAAAGGTGGGTTGCTAACTAAGCCACAAGAACATGTAAGGATGTAAACATGAACAAATAATTTACCTGGGCACACTGATTGCCAAAGAAAACTAAAGGAGTAAAATGCAACATCATACAGTCATACAGCACGGAAACAGACCCTTTGGTCGAACCCAATCTAGTCCCACCTGCCAGCACCCGGCCCATATCCCTCCAAACCCTTCCTATTCATATGCCCATCCAGATGCCTCTTAAATGTCATATTAGCCTCCACCACTTTCTCTGGCAGCTCATTCCATACACGTATCACCCTCTGCGTGAAAAAGTTGCCCCTTGCGTCTCTTCTATATCTTTCCCTTCTCATCCAAAACCTATGCCCTCTAGTTTTGGGCTCCCCCACCCTAGGGAAAAGACTTTGTCTATTCATCCTATCCATGTTCCTCATGATTTTATAAAGGTCTATAAGGTCACCCCTCAACCTCCGATGCTGCAGGAAAAACAGCCCCTGCCTATACAACCTCTCCCTATAGCGCAAATCCTCCAACCTTGGCAACATCCTTATAAATCTTTTCTGAACCCTTTCAAGTTTCACAATATCTTTCTGATAGGAAGGAGACCAGAATTGCACACAATATTCCAACAGTGGCCTAACCAATGTCCTGTACAGCCACAACATGACCTCCCAATGCCTGTACTCAATACTCTGACCAATAAAGGTTGCGGTCTGTGAATAAGGAAATTGAAGATCCAGTTGCAGAGGGCAAAGTAGAAACCTAGATCTTGGAGTTTGGAGATTGGTTTGGTTGGGATTATAGTGTTGAAAGCACAGTAGTATGTAGATGCCTGACGTAGGTATCCTTATTATTCAGATATTCCAGGGATGAATGTAGGGCAAGGGAAATGGCTTCTGCGATGAAACTGTTGCACCAGTAGGCAAATTGCAAGGGATCAAGGCAGGCTGGGAGGCTAAAGATGATGTGAGTTATGACTAACCTAAGCACTTCATAATTATGGAAGTCAGCGCCACAGGCTGGAGGTCAGAGCCACAAGCGGTTGTCACTGAGGTATGGTGCATGTTTTCTTTGGTACTGTGATGATGGTGGGGACTTCAGATTGTAGCAGGGTGGTGTGAAAGATCTCAGCCAATTCTCCAGCCAGCTGGTCTGCACAGGATCTGCATGCACAGTCAGGGACTCCATCTGGACCAGTTGCTTTCTATGAGTTCATTCTCAAGAAGGCCAATCTGGAAGCTGCCATGGTGACTTGAGGGAACAGGTGTATCCGAGGCTGCTGGAGCAGGCAACACCATTTCATTGATCTTCTGTTCGAATGGAGTATGAAATAAATTGAGCACATCAGGGATGGATATATTTTTGTCCTTTATTCTCTCCTGCTTCATTTTGTAGCCCATTATGTTGTGTAGACCTTGCCACAGACACCGGGTGCCCATGTGGTCATTTAGGTCTCTAACTTACTCCGGTATTGATCTTGGCATCACTAATGGCCTTGCAGAGATCATATCTGGATTTCTTGTAAAGGTCTGGGTCATCTGACTTGAATGCCGCATGCCTGGTCTTCAGTAGGTAATGGATTTCCCAGTTCATCCATGGTTTCCAGTTGGGGAACATACAGATTGACCTCTTTGGCATGCAGTCCTCTACACACTTGCTATTGAAGTCCATGGCGGTGATGGCATACCCATCTAGGTTGGCTGCTGAATTTTTGAATATGGACCAGTCCACTGAATCCAAGCAGTCCTTCAGAAGCTCTCAGCTGCTTCAGACTAGCACTCTACTACATTCTTTACTGGGTCCTCATGTTTCAACTTCTGCTTGTAAGCTGTGAGGAGGAACACAGAGTTGTGATCCAATTTTCCAAAGTGCGGGAAGTGCTATCAAGCTGTAGGCATCTTTGATGGTTGTGTAGCAACAGTCAAGGATGTTTAGCCCCCTGGTAGTAAATGTGTTGATGGTATTTTGATAGCACCCTCTTGACATTGGCCTGGTTGAAGCCACAGGCTATGATGGATAAGGTCTCGGGGTACTCCATCTCAAGTGCATTTGTAGCAGGGTAAATTTCATCAATAGAATTCTTCATTTCTGGGTTGGTATATAGACCGTTTTCAGGATGGCAGAGGTGAACTCACAATGCAGGTGGTAGGGACGGCATTTCACTGTTAGGTATTCTGGGACTGGAGTGTGGTAATTCATCAGGGTCACCACATTTGAACATTACCTGGCAAGTGGCAAGTAGCAACACCACCTGGTGTTCAGTAGGAGGCAGACTCCAACACCTCTTGCCTTGTTACAACTGAATGGCTGTTAGACAATTTCAGCGGGCATTTAAAAGTCACCCATGTTGCTATGTGTCAGACACACATGTAGGCCAGACCAGCTATAAATAACAGTTTTCCTTCCCTCCAGGAGATTAGTGAACCAGATAGATCTTACAACAATTGATAGTGGGCTTGAAATGACTCCACAGAGGCCTGTATCCCGTCACCAAGTCACCCTTTATTTACCCGTGCATAGCACATGACACTGACCCAGCTAGAGCTGGCTTCAAGAATGAACAGAGAACCTGACACTCCCGTTTAAATCTGTCAGCCAGGATTCCCTGCTTGGACCAGGTTAATCAAGGAACTCATATTCTGAGGTCCACCTAGCTGACCTTGTTCCAATCACTACAGGGCTCCTGGTCATCTTTCTGATGACAAATGAGAAAAGCTTCTGCATGTTATTTGCAGCATTAGAATAGTCTGAAGATTATACTACAGTAGTGCCATCACAATCCGAGGTCACTATTAGACTACGATCTTGCTAAAACATAGATAAAGCAGTTACTGATATGGTTAGTAAGAACAATTGCATAAATTTCAATATTTTCCTTCAGAATTGTGGGAATACAGCACTAAACTTATTAGATTAGATTCCCTACAATGTGGAAACAAGTCCTTCGGCCCACCAAATCCATACTGACCCTCCCAGACCCATTCCCCTACATTTACCCCTTCACCTGCCAATTCACCTGACCTGACATCTTTGGACTGTGATAGAAGATTGATTAACTAACAGAAAACAAAGAGTGGGATAAATTGGTGTTTTTCTGGTTGGCGAGCAGTAGCTAGTAGTGCGCCTCTGGGGTCAATGTTGGGACTGCAATTGTTTACAATTTACATAGAGGATTTAGAGTTGGGGACCAAGGGTAATGTGTCAAAGTTGGCAGATGACACTGAAATGAGTGGCAGAGCAAAGTGTGCAGAGGACACAGAAAGTCTGCAGAGGGATATAGGTAGTTTAAGTGAGTGGGCAAGAGTCTGGCAGATGGAATACAATGTTGGCAAATGTGAGGTCATCTATTTTGGTAGGAATAACAGCAAAATAGGGTATTATTTAAATAGTGAAAAATTGCAGCATACTGCTATGTAGAGGGACCTAGGTGACCTTGTGCATGAATCACAAAACATTGGGCTGCAAGTACAGCAGGTAGTGAAAAAGACAAATGGAATATTGTCCTTCAGTGCTAGAGGGATGAAGTTTGAAAATATGGAGGTAATGCTGCAGCTGTATAGTATGCTGGTGAGGTCATACCTGGAGTACTGTGTAGAGTTTGGTCTGCTTACTTGAGAAAGGATGTACTGGCACTGGAGGAGGTGGACTGGGACTGTACTCACTGGAATTTAGAAGAATGAGGGGTGAATCTTATAGACATACATAAAATTATGAAGGTAATAGATAGGATATAACCAGCGATGTTGGTGGCAGTAAAAGTAGAACTCCGGGCCATGGCCTCAAAATAGCGGGGAGCAGATTTAGGACTGAGTTGAGGAGAAACTTCTGCACCCAAAAGATTGTGAATTTGTGAAATTCCCTGCCTAGTGAAGCAATTGAGGCTACCTCATTGAATAGTTTTAAGGCAAAGATAGATCTTTGAACAGTAAAAGAATTAAGAGTTATGGTGAGTGGGTGGGTAGGTGGAGTTGAGTCCATGCAAATATCAACCATGATCTTATTGAATAGCGGAGCAGGCTCAATGGGTCAGATGGCCTATTCCTGCTCCTAATTCTTACTTTCTTATGACTGTCTTTAATATCATCTGCCACCTATTTCTGAAAGGTTATTTCATAGAAATGGAATCGTGTGGTATGGACATCCCTAGCTGGGCCAGCATTTGTTCCCTTCCCCAGTTGCCCTGGAGAAGATGGTAGTGGGGCTGCATTTTTTAACCACTGCAGTCTGTTTAATGTAGGTAGATCCATAATGCTGTTGGGAAGGAGTTGCAGGATTCTGACCCAGCAGCAGTGAATTGACAGAAATATATTTCCAAGTCAGGATAGTGAATGGCTTGGAAAGGAACTTACAGATGATGGTGTTCTGATGTTTCTGCTGCTCTTGTCCTTCTAATTATCAATGGTAATTGGTTTGGAAGGTACTGTGTAAGGATCCTTGTAGATGGGACATTCTGCAGCTACTGAATGTCAATGGTGAGGGAGGAACTGTTGTATCAATGATGGTGCCAAACTAGCAGCTGCTTTACCCTGGATGTTGTCAAGCTTCTTGAGTGTTGCTGGAGCTGCACCCATTCAGGCAAGTGGAAAGTATTCCATCACACTCCTGACTTGTGCCTTGTAAATGCTTGAAAGGCTTTGAGGAGTCAAGAGGCGAGTTACTTGATGCTAGATTCCTAGTCTCTGATGTGGTCTTGTCATCACGCTATCTATATGGCTAGTCCAGTTCAGTTTCTGGACAAGTGTATTCCCAGATTTTTGATAGTGGGAGATTCAGTGTTTGTAATGTCCTCATTGAATTCAAGGGGCAATGGGAGATTCTTTTTTGTTGGAGATAGTCTTTGCCTGGTACTTGTGTGGCCTGAATGTTACTTGCCACGTCAGCCCAAACCTGTATCTCAGGATTTCCTGTAGCTGTCATGGCTGACCTCAACAACTACAACAATCTTCCTTTGTGCCAGGCATGACCCCAACCAGAAGCTCTCCCCTAATTCTCATTGATTCCAGTTTTGGTAGGGCTCATTACCATCACATTCCAGCAAATGCTGCCTTGATGTTAAAGACAGTTATTCTCACCACACCTTTAAAATTCAGCTCTTTTGTCCATATTTGAAATAACTCTATAATAAGGCCTAGAGCTGAGTGGCTCCCGTGGAACCTAAACTCAGCATATGTTAGTAGGTTATTGCGAAGTGAATGCTGCTTGATGCCTTCCATCATTTCGTGGTGATCAAGAGCAGACTGATGGGGTGGAAACTGGTTGGGTTGGAATTGCCTTTCTTTCTGTGTACAGGACATACTTCAGCAATTTTCAACATTGTCAGGTCCATGCCATTGCAGCTGTACTGGACCAGCTTGGCTAGGGGTGCAGCAAGTTCTGGAGCACAAGTCTTCCAGTACTTCCATAGTACTTATCATAGTGCAAAGGCAATGTGTCATCTAATATCTCCAATACTTCTTGAAATCATTATGGAGAGAATCAAATTGGCTGAACACTGGTATCTGTGATGGTGAGGACGTCTAGAGGAAGGGGAGATGGATCATCCACTTGGCACTTCTGGCTGAAATTGCATGCAAATGTTCCTGCCTTATCTTTTACACTGATGTGCTGGGCTTTTCCATCATTAAGGAAGATGATATTTGTGGGGTCTCTCATACTTAAGAATTTTAGAAAAGATGACGTGATATTCACCAGAGAAACAATTAAATCCTGAAGTTAATAAGTGGCATAATGTGTAAATCAGGGAATTACAGCTCACAAGAGGAACAGTCCGACTTAAACAATGTATTCTCATACCTGAAGTTTCTCATCCTTGAAATCAAGTTTTGTAAATCATTTCTGCAGTCCCTTCATAACTTTTTCTAAACTGTGCCAGAAATGTACACAATACTCCAGTTGAGGTCTAACGAGTGTCTTGTTCAAATTCAACATCACCTCCCTGCTCTTGTACTCTATGCAATAGTAATGAAGCTGAGGATACAGTTTGCTTTATTTCTGCTGTCTTCAGCTATCCTGCCGCTTTCAATGATCTGTGCATATTTACACCCAGGTCCCTCTGCTCCTGCACCTCCTTCACAATTGTACTCCCTATTTTACATTGTCTTTCAATGTTTTTCCTACTGAAGTGCACCACCTCACATCTCTGCATTACTACATATCTGCCACCTATTCACCTGCTCCACCAACATGTCAATGTCTTTTTGTCTATGTCCTCACAGTTTATGGTTCTTCCAAATTTTTTGTCACCTACAAACATTGCAATTGTTCCCTGCACACCAAGATCTAGCTTGTTAATGTATATCAGAAGAAGAACGGGCCCCAGTACTGACCTCTGGAATAAACTCTCCTTCAGCCTGAAAAATATCCATTGACCATTACCCTCAGTTTTGTCTGCATGAGCTAATTTGGCACGTATGTTGCTACTGTCCTTTTATTCTTTCATAGTCTACAACTTTCCTAAAAGGTCTGTTATGTGGCACTGTACCAACCACATCAACAACCATCAAGACTTTCTATTACCTGTAACCTCTTTAAGAAATTCAAGCAAGTTAGTCAAGCCCAGTTTCCTCGTCAGAAATCATGCTGTTCCTAATCAACTTATCTTTTACCATGTGACTACTAATTCTATATTAATTAATTGTTTGGTAAATGAAAGGCAATGCAATTTTTATTTTTACTTACTCGGGTATCTCCCTTGGCATTGAACCAGTATGAAAATAAAATATGCAGAACCTGATTTTCAGCCATCAGGTTAAGAATGTTCACAATCTTATTTAAAACCTGAATCAAATTTCCTGACTAATGATTGTCTTCATGATTCTTGGTGGCTGCTGATATTCAATTACATCACACAAGTGGCAATGGTAGATCCCTTTAGATGTTCTGATTCCATTCCAAATTAAAACAATGTGCTAACCAATGAAGGTATAACAGCGTCTATTGTAGTAAGCATACCCCTCAACAAATCTGGTACTGTTTTCGTTGCTTTGATTTCACAAGACAAGTCACTGCAAATTGTTTTAGTTACCACATACACACAAGAGGCAACTGTACTGGTAGATATTAGCTACCACTATATGTTTCCAGAAATCCAGGTGGTATCAGTTACATAAGATGATCTGCAATGCAGATGAAGTGATTGGTACCATGGCTAGATGGATCTCATTGACTATGAGATCCTTGATCAGGGTTGTTAACCTGGACCAATCAGGAACCCTGGCTGACAAATATAAACAGGAGATTCACCCGGGTGTTTACCTATCTTCCTGGTTGTGGAATTTGAATAAAGATTCATGAACTTTGTGTCTTTCACTGTGTCTCACACCTACACACACACACCATGGGTGCTGGGGGAAACATAAGCACTACCGCACTTAGGTTGTAGTGTGGGGGTTAAATTTAAAAAAAAAAGGGAATTGTGGGGGTTTAAAAAAGAAAAAAATATATAACCAGGAGGTTCACACAAAAAAAAAGAAAAAAAAATACACAGGAGGGTAGCACTATCTCAGTGAGGTGGTATTGTGGGGGTTTAGAAAAAAAAAATTAAAAAATAAATAAATAAACTGGAGTGTCAATTCTGGAGATTCGGGTGTCCCTGGAGAAGGAGCACGCGGTGTCCACCAACACCTTGGAGTTGTTCAGGGAGAGGTGGGCACTGCAGGGTGTGGAGTGCATTATTTCCCCCTCCAACTCTATTTTGATTTAATCCCTGCCGTCCCCTTCACTGTTTGATCACACAGCATTGCCCGTTGATGTGAAGGGCACTGCTTGTCACGGTCACTTGGGTGTTTCTTTTCTTCCTGGTGGTGGAAACTGAATAAAGATTCATGCACCTTGTGTCTCTCACTGTGTCTCACACCTGCACACACACAACATGGGTGCTGGGGAAAAAATTAAAACTACCACAGTTAGGCGGTATTGATGCCTCTTTTCCACAAGAGAAGTAATGAAGATGTGACCCTTTGCAAGCATCATGGTTATCACTTCCTTGATTTCTGCTAAAAAGAATACCGCAGTTAGGTGGCAGTGCTTAGAAAAAAAGAAGAAAAAAAGAAAAAAACAAAGAAAAAAGAAAAAAAGAGTATCACCTTCTTCACTTTGGAAAAAAAATAAACAGGAGATTCGGATGTCTCTGGAGAAGGAGCACGCGGTGTCCACCAACACCCTTGAGCTGTTCAGGGAGAGGTGGGCGCCACAGGGATTGGAGTGCATTATTTCCCCCTCCAACTCTATTTTGATTTAGTCCCTACCCTCCCCTTCACTGTTTGATCACACAGCATTACCTTTTGATGTGAAGGGCAGTGCTTGTCACTGGCCACTTTGGTGTTTTCTTTGCTTCCTGGTGGTGGAAACTGAATAAAGATTTGTGCACCTTGTGTCTTTCACTGTGTCTCACACCTGCACACACACATGGGTGCTGGGTAAAAATAAACACTACCGCAGTTAGGCGGTATTGAAGCCTCCTTTCCACAAGAGAAGTAATGAAGATGTGACCCTTTGCAAGCATCATGGTTATCACTTCCTTGATTTCTGTTAAAAAGAATACCGCAGTTAAGTGATAGTGTAGGGGAGAAAAAAAATAAAAATAAATAAACAGGAGATTGTGGCATGGTGACTCAGTAGTTATCACTGCTGCCTCACAGCACCAGGGTCCCAGCTTCGATTCCAGCCTCGGGCAACTGTCTGTGTGGAGTTTGCACATTCTCCCCGTGTCTGGGTGGGTTTCCTCCGGGTGCTCCAGTTTCCTCCCACAGTCCAAAGATTTGCAGATCAGGTGAATTGGCCAAGTTAAGTTGCCCATAGTGTTAGGTGCATTAGTCAGAGGGAAAACGGGACTGGGTGGGTTACTCTTCGGAGGGTTGGTGTGGGACTTGTTGGGCCGAAGGGCCTATTTCCACACTGTAGGGAATCTAATCTAATTATGGAATAGAATACATAAACAGGAGATTTGGAGAGTTTCCTGATTCTAGGACTGGCTGTTAGCTGGCTGGGCACAGCCCATGTACAAACCAAACAAAAATAAAGGGTAACTTGGTGACAGGATATCGATCTCTGTGCAATTCTTTTGAACAGAAATCAAGGAAGTGATAACCATGATGCATGCAAAGGGTCACAACTTCAATACTTCTCTTGTGGAAAGGAGGCATCAATAATCCAAACACATAGCTTCCATTTGGGAGAAGGGATCTCCAAGTGGAAAGAACCACATTTGGTGCCCATGCGGTCATCAGTATCCCTTCCTGGCAGTCCCCAGGTTGCAACAGGTTTCATTCTTGAGTCTGATTGCAAGTGAATTTGTGTGCAAATTAGAACACAAAGCAGAACAAGATAAAATAGCCAGCCATTCATAAGTATGGAAATGCCATGTATTGAATCGTTAAAATTACACCCCTATATGGGATTGTATTCGTAAATGTGAGCATTCATAGATCGTATGTTCATAAATTGTTCCCTTCCCCATCCATATATCATTCCCGTGGCCTTTTTGAAGAAGCAGTTAACATTCAGGCAGCATCTGCCCAAAGAAATATTCTCGAGACCACTAGAATTCAGAGGTGATACATTTATTGTGTGCCTGCATGGTGCCTGAGTAATGTATGAAGATTACAGTTTTTCGGTGTTGCCTGTTGACAAGTTCTGCTTGCTGACAGTCTTGGAATGATAGAAGATCTTTAGGCCAAGCTTCCAATTCAGACAGGAAATAGTTTTTTTTTAAAACTGAAGTATT
The DNA here is from genome assembly GCF_004010195.1 of Chiloscyllium plagiosum. NCBI lineage: Eukaryota > Metazoa > Chordata > Chondrichthyes > Orectolobiformes > Hemiscylliidae > Chiloscyllium > Chiloscyllium plagiosum. The sequence continues at coordinate 65,227,420 of NC_057715.1, read as the reverse complement.
CATAATACCAAATAAATAGCAGAGAGGTGTTTGTTTTTCTTTAAGGCTTCTTTATTATTGGCTGAGAGTCAGAGAGAGAACTCACTACAAATTGCTATAATAACACCCATCCCAGTTCTGTGAAAACATACAGGAGTCTTGAAGTTGTTGTTAAATGAAGAGCATCACAGAGTCAAAACTTTTCCGAGTCTGTTTGCTCTACAATTAATCCATAAAACTAATTTCTTATCTCTTCTGAAAAGGCTTTTTATCCCAATAGTTGTTGCTTGTCTTGGAAGAATGAAACATATATTCAAAAAATGTAACATTCTTGACAAGGTAGATACTGCGAGGTTGTGTCCTCATTTGAGAGAATCTCAGAATAATGAGTCACCCATTTAAGACAGAGAACGGAATATTTTCCTTCAGGCAGTTATCAATCTTTGGGATTCTTAACTGCAGAGGCCTGTTGAAATTAGGCCATACTTAGATAGAAAGACAGATTTATTATCATTAGACAGATTTGTTATCTTTAAGGGAATCAAAAATTATGGTGATAAAGTAGGCAAATGGATCACATCAGATATGAGCTCATTGAACATCACAATGGTCTCAATGGGCCAAATGGCTTACTTGTGCTCCTATATCTTATTGTCTTAAACAGCAATTAATTTACAGTTCTTATTGACCTTTTGACTTTTCATATATAAGAAATTACATGATAAAGCCTCTTCAACCCAGGGACATCCAAACAGTTCCACATTCCAACTTCTCACTGTTCATGCATTTATATGCATTCCTAATAATAGGGAGCGATGAAACTAATTTTTGTGCCTGTTTATTTGAGATAAGAGTGTGTGTTGGTGCCTGGTCCCAACGTCTAACATCTGGGCTGATTGTCCTAAATAACTCATTATACAGACAGACACATCTGTACCAATACTGTATGTCCTGTGTAATCATCATTAACAAAAGCACTTATCAATGTTTTGATTGAGAGAACTGCTTGCTGGTGTAGATTTCTGGAGAGGCTGTTGGTGATTGGCACAAGTTAATTAGAACTAGCAAAAGAGCATGGTGACACAGCCTTAAAATTAGTACAGCAATTACAAAGTTGCTTCACCATAAAACCTATACAAAGTGTATATACAATCATTGCATAAAGCCAATCAGTGTGCTAAACCTGTTAACATGTTTCACTTCAAATTATTGCAGGAAACATTCAACTGATACATGTTCATAAGCAATAAGAAAAGCTATATAGCTACAATAATATTATTCTTAAACTTATAGAGCCAAAGCCAATCCTCAATATAGAAGTCTCTTCTATAACCTAAAAATGACTGCTTCTCTTTGAGGCACTGCAAGTCAAAAGTCTAAATTAATTTAGGGCATGGAGCTGAAGGCTTATAGCTGTTCTCCTCACATCCCACAATGGACATCTGTCTTATGTAACAAGTACAACTGATAAGTACTAATTGCTGGAATAATATCCCTGAGAGTTTTGTGGTACAGTGGTATTGTCCCTGTCCCTACTTCTGAGCAGGAGATCTGGGTTCAAGGAGAAAGTGAGGTCTGCAGATGCTGGAGATCAAAGTTGAAACTTTATTGCTGGAACAGCACAGTAGGTCAGGCAGCATCCAGGGAACAGGAGATTCGACGTTTCGGGCACAGGCCCTTCTTCAGGATCTGGGTTCAAGTCCAATCTGCTCCAGAGATGAACATTAACATCTCTGAACAGATTCTAATCCCAGGAAAGATTATTGTGGCACAGTAGCAGTATCCTTACCCCTGAGACAAGACGTATGGATTCAAATTCCACCTGTTCCAGAGTGTGTCAATGCACTTCCGAACAGGTTGAGTAGTGCAATGGTAATGTCCCAACCTCGTGTCTAGAAAGCCTGTGTTCAAATAGCACCTGCTTCACACATGAGCAGACTGATTAGAAATATCTATAATAGCCCTGCAGTAGCTTGCAACTAAACCATAAGATAGCTTTACCCAAACCAATCTCTTAGTATTGTTTCATAATCTTGAATGTTGCAATGAGTTTACTTCTTGTTCTACTTAGAGAATGCAGTCCCACTTCACTCAGCCTCTCAACGCAGGACCACCTTCTAAACCCATGGACCTAACTTTATTTTGCTTCATTTTATCAATCCTGCGACCATTAAAATACTGTACTATTTTCTTTATTTTGAAAATCTAAGCCATTTTGAAAGGAGTTTGATTTTGTACAACTGTGCAATAGTCCTGATTGCAACCAAGATACACATCTGTTCTTGCAATGAATTCAATCAAAACATTTTAAAGAAGATGAAGATTTGTAGCTTGGGTGCTCGTTGTTGTTTAAAGAAGAGGTTGGTATTTGGATTGACATTTGAGATTCACAAGTTACAACAAATGAAAATGTCAAGTTAGATGCAATTATATGTATAATAATCAGATTGCAGATACTTCCTGCCAATACTCCAAGATTACTCAGGCATTAGCCAGAATTATAAGTGAAAGGCTTCTTCAATTTGATACTATCTTCAGTGGTTGATTGTTGGCCAACATGGAAGCCTGAAAACAAAAGAACATTTTCAACTCGTTATTTATGCTTTCTTAGTGGGAAAAAGGCACAGTCACTAAACAACAATTAAAAATCAGTCAGAAAGTTTGGTGCTGGAAAAGTATAGCCAGTCAGGCAGCATCTGAACAGCATGAGAGTCGATGGTTCGAGCATAAGCCTTTCATAGAACATAGAAAAGTACATTACAGAACAGGCCCTTTGGCCCACGATGTTGTGCCGAGATTTAATCCTAATGTAAAATATAATAACTTAACCTACACACCCCTCAACTCACTGCTATCCATGTACATGTCCAGCAGTCACTTAAATGTCCCCAATCACTCTGCTTCCACCACCACAGCTGGCAACACATTCCATGCATTCACAACTCTCTGCATAAAGAACCTACCTCTGATGTCTCCTTTATACCTTCCTCCTAATATCTTCAAACTATGACTCCTCGTAGCAGTCAATCCTGCCCTGGGGAAAAGTCTCTGGCTATTGACTCTATCTATTCCACTCATTATCTTATATACCTCGATCAGGTCATTCCTGAAATGTCGACTCTCCTGCTCCTCGGATGCTGTCTGACCAGCTGTGCTTTTCCAGCACCACACTTTTTGACTCTGATCTCCAGCATCTGCAGTCCTCACTTTCTCCTAACAAGTAAAAAGCAGATTACTATGCATGCTGCTAAACTGAATTAAAAGCAGAAAATACTGCAAAATACCCAACAGTTTAGGCAGCATTTTTGTAATGAAAGAACCAGTTAATGTTTCAGGTCTGTGGTCTTTCATCAGAACTAGAAACATTTTGAATATTTCCTCATGAAAGGTCATGGGTCTGAAGTGAAATGTTAAAACACTTGAGTCAAGGTGTAATTTAGAAAAACAATGACTCAACGTGTTCAAACAGGATGTAAACTGTGAAGTTCTGAATGAAACTGTTAGGCTTGTGACTTATTTAATCACCAATTCTTCAACTTATATCTCAAAGGTTCTCCAATTGTAATCACAAGGTGGCATAAAATACAATAAAATAGACCCAAACTTGAAGATGATGTAGGAATCACATGGTTTTCACATTCCTGGAGAAGGCTGTTGTGTACTCTTTGGCTAGAAGAATGGAGTAGGGAAAAATGGAATCCTAAACCTTTATCAAAGACTAGTACCATCCTGAATAAGTTTAGATTTTGTCCACCTTTTCATGTGCTGACACAAATCTACACAAAAAAAAGTCAGAGAAAACTCTTCAGCACCAAAGTTGACAGAGAAAAAAAACTTCTGGAACATAAAAGTAAAAATATAAAATAGCATGTAACATTTCTGGGTATTTTAAAGCAGCATCCCATTGTCCTTGATATCACTATAATTAAGTGGATTTGTATTTCCTTTGACCTATCCCACTGTAACTCTGAGTATGTTTTAGTAGATCAATGACTTGAGGTTGGGAGTCTTCTCATTTGGCTGCAAGTGACCTTCACAGGGAATTTGACAAAAAGTAGGGCAGTCCCAACTAGACAAGTAACAGGAAGCCAATATTGTAAAATGTAAGGTTTAAGTTAGTCACACTCTTGCAGTACTTCAATGACCAATCGAAAATCCCTGATCTTGATTCTGCTAACCTGTGCTTCAGATTTCTGAAATATTCATGTGGGATGAAGGGAGAAGCCCCGTTGTGAGGTAAGTGGATGCATAGATTTCACAATGCCTTGATTTGGTAATTTAAACACTGAAACATGATGATTAGTTTCTATGTCAGATACTCAACTGAGCAACAGTGCTTTCTCTCTTTCTCAGTCTCCATATCTCTCTCAGGGTAAAGGTTAAAATGATCCATTAACTATTAAATCATCACAGCAGAAACAAAATGGCTGTATTATTAATGCTGAATGCTCCAAAGTTCATTAAAATAAACATAAAGAACTGCAGATGCTGAAAATCTGAAATAAAAACAGGGAGTGCTGGAGAAACTCAAAATGTCTGGCAACATCAATAGAGAAAAAACATAGTTAACATTTCATTAAGGTTGACTAATGGATTAGCACAGTGGGGAGGTCTTTTTTTCAAAAAAATGAAGAAGTGTGTTTATTTTGATTAATTAACATGTTTATGATGTTGTTTTAAGATATTATTGCTTTGAGATGCTTCTTTCAAAGCCAATGTGTTCATCTAGATAAGGGTAAGAGCCATGGAATAAGGTAAAACTTTGAGAATGATTCTGTTTGATGAATCTATTTAAAGTTTGTGAGAAGATTTGATACGTCTACAACACAAATTCCCAGCTCGGCAAACAGAACCACAACGATGAACCTATTTATAAGTTTATAAGTGCAGCTGTATTTTCTGGACAGATTTTAAACAATTTGAATCCATATCAAGACTTGTCATTGTTATTATATGATTCATTTTTCAATAGTGTGCATGGGGTGAGTGGGCATGGGGTATGCATGGGGTCGTGGAAGAGATATTGAGGGCAAGGAGGTTTCATGGGGAGTCACTCGATGTTCAGGAGGTGAGAGTGGTGTGGGCTAATGGGATGAAATCTGAGAGAACTGAGAAGGGAGCTCTAACCATTCTGTCTCAGCACTCAGCATTTCTGTGACTGAATTCATACTGTTTCTGGCATGGATGGCTTGACTTAATCCTGATCCAGCTCCACAAAGCGAAAACAGTGCATGCAGGGTCAGGTGAACTAAAAAATTTCCTGACTCAAACTTTATGCCTCTTTGGTAAGAATCTGGCCCTCACTCTCATTTCCAAATTGTCAGGGCATATTCTCTTTAAAACATCTGATCAATGCCTACATAGCTCAAGTTGCACATTATGGAAAAACAAAAAGTGCTTGAGGGATGTTGCTTCAATGATACCAATGGTGAATGCGTAAATGGCAGCCAGTACTCCTGTATGCCCTCAGGGAATTTGAATACTCTATAAAGTGACACTGTGTAAATGAATTATTCTCTGTAATACTGTACAAATATCAAAAACAAATGACACTTGCAGTGAATCTTAACATTCATAATGAAACTGAGTACAAAGTACAAATTCATATTTGCCTGTACATCAAGTTCTGTCTGCATCTATCAAAATACAATAGCAACACCTGGACTTGCTATACTCAACAAGTGCCATTTAATGGTTAGTAGCTTCAGAAAAATTATATCAGCTTTCTTGCAGTTATTGTTTCTTTAAAGATGCTTTAAACGTGAGCCAAATTTGTACTGTTTCCTGCTAAACTTACACCAGTGGATTAATTTGAATATGATGTGGAGGTGCCGGTGTTGGACTGGGCTGGACAAATTTTTTTAAAAAATCACACAACACCAGGTTATAGTCCAATAAGTTTATTTGGAAGCACTAGCGTTTGGAGCAATGCTCCATCATCAGGTAGCTATGGAGCAAGATCATAAGACACAGAATGTCTAGCAAAAGATGTTGCTACAAATTCTTTGTCTTATGATCCTGCTCCACAGCTACCTGATGAAGGAGCAGTGCTCCGAAAGCATGTACTTCCAAATAAACCAGTTGGACTATAACCTGGTGTTGCGTGATTTTTAACTTAATTTGAATAACATAAACACACAAATAATTGCTATTATGGTGTTTCTTCTAAACTGTTTTTCATCTGAATCTCACTGAAATGGAAGTTGCTAGGATCCAAAGTCCACATTATCACTGACGCAGAAACGTATTTTGCAAAATTGGCATAAATATATTTTGAATCAATGTTAGGGAAACAAAATTATAGCAAACCTGTAACTTATTTGAATCAGTCATTATTTTATAAAGCCACATTACGTTGTGAATGTTTTGCTCGCTGACCACCATTAGCTGGCATCAAGTATCGCACCTTCTTCCAGAAATAAGAATTTTTCAAGGCCAACTTATTACCCTTCCATTTCACAATTCTTTTTGACTTCAGAACAAGTTGAAGTGACTCTGGTAGTAACTTAGGGTTGCTTATAGGTTTAAATTCAATAAGTATTGGTTTTATTTTTCTTTCAACCAATACTTGATACAGTCCAGTCATTAGTTCATATGTAGAGCTGCATTCATTGTCCACATATTCTTCACAGAGAATTATAATCAATCTTCGGCATTTGTTTACATAAGAAAGTATATTATCTGCAGAGCCTGTAAAAGAAATTAAATATCAATTCATTAAAAATACCATTTGGCAAAAAAAATCTTGAATATCACACACATAAATCTCAACCTGTACATAGTCTATTTCTTTGCTGTTCACTCAAATTATTTCCCAGAATGCTGAGCAATATGTCAAATGTGATCACAATGGAGGGAGCTGACGCAGCCCTTTAGTGACATGAGAGAACTGTGGGAAAATATGGTGAGAATGAAAAAATCTTTCTTGACATCCAGAAAACAAAATGTTCGATTTACCCCTTACAGTTTAAATGGTGAATTCTGAATTCATGAGTAAGTGGCAGTCAATTCATTGCCAATGTATTTGCATCTCATTATCAGCTAATCTCATCTCATTTCAATGCCATCCACTATTCTTCCAGCATGGTGAGAGACTAGATGGTACCACTTTGAAAGTTGAAAGGAGAAGTGATTACCTAGCACACATGGCTTGCATGTACAGCTTCAGTTCTTCACCACTACATGTTGGAGTTTATGGTCACCTTACATTGCAATGTTCGGTCAGCTTACTCTTTACAGTGACGCATTTTATGGCTGTTAGCTTGCTCTCTTAGTGCTCACTCACAGCAGCTGACATTTCTTTTCTCTTTGTGCATTGTCACTTCAATGAGAATTTACAGGGTCATAGCATCTCTGTTTTGACTTGTTTTTAAGTGCTCATACAAAGACAGGCACTGAAAACAACAAACGCTGGAGATCCCCACGGGTCAGGCAGCATCCATGGAGAGAGAGCAAGCTAACGTTTTGATGATTTTTCTTGAGAACTGATGTGATGCATGGAGAAGGCAGTGGGGGGAGGGGAGTGGGGGCATGTTAATGCTGAGGGAAGAAAGGATGTTGATAGTTCAGCAGTTTATCATGATTGCCAGCAATGATCGGTCAAGAGCTGGTCATATTGCCGTACAGCACCATGCTATGTCAGTGTAATATCTATAGTATGTGTGAGCAGCTTATAGAGCAAGCACATTAGATGTGCTTCAATCAAATACCCATGTCAGAAAGCCAAAGGGGAATAGATGTTAGTGGAGTGAAGACAACTACAGTCAGCATGGGGTTACTGCCACATATAGTCTATGGGGTTGGCCAAGGACAGTCAAATGCTGATGTATTTCCAAGTCAAGATGGTGAGTGGTTTGGAGGGAACTTGCAGCTGGTGCAAGTCCTTGTCCTTCTAGTGTGAGTGGTCATGAATTTGGAATATACAATCTAAGGAGCTTTGGTGAAGATCTGCAGTGCATCTTGAACATAGTACACGCTGCTTCCACTGTCAACCAGCTTTCAAGGATCTGTGCCCTTTCCATCCTGGGACTGGACCACAGCTGGCATTCTTGTAGGTCAGGTCCAATCAGTCCAAGATCATAATTGAGGAACTGGGATTGGGGCATGCTCAGTCATGGATGTTGTCATATATGGGTGTTGCACGGTCAGGCCTGGGGTTTGGACAGTAAACATCATAGGAATGGGAGGTGATTATTAAAGGACAGTCCATGTAGTGCAGTGGAAAGTAGGAATTCCAAGTCTGAGTATGGGAAGCATTACACTGTGGTGCTGAGGGAGTAATGCCAGTGAAGGGGAAACTCTAAATATAAGGCTGGGAGCTGGGGGGACACTGTTTTTATTTTACAAGTCACCACACACCTGGCTTCAATGGGAGGACAGTGGTTAGCTATTGCCAATGGATCTGGCAATGTGGTAAGCAAAGGGCTAGAGGGGAAAATTGGGGATATTAACCAGTAAATAAGAAGATTGGGTGACAACCCTGGGAACCTTGACAGCTAATGAGTTTGGAAGTGTCAACAGTGTAAAAGGATTCATGAAGTTGGAATTGGGATTCTTGTCAGGGGGAGTTGAAATTCACTCAGCAGAGTGCAATCTGCATGCCGTTCCATTTTCAACTGAACCTCAACATGCATAAGGAAGAAAGGTAGATGCAACACATTCACAGTCGATGGAGCAAGTGCCGTTTGTTTGATCAGGTGGGGCGAGGTGCACATGTTTGGACAATGAATCTGAATCATAGTAATTAAGTCATCCATTCTTCAATGAGTGTAAGTTCCTCTGTTAGGCAAAAAGGTAGAATGAACCTTTGCCTCCAGAGAAATGTAAGCTCATGAATGATCACATTCACACATATACAAGGTGGTTGGAAGTGTGGAACATGAGAAAACACCTGTCCAAAGCAGTCACATTACCTTTGGCCTCAGTGATAAGCCTTGGCTGCAGTCATGAACATAAGGGATGAAAGATCCCCAAAATCTGCTGGAACACAGGAATTTTTTACAGATGACCAATGCTTCACCAATAAAACTTCTGTCCTCCTTGGGATGTATAAAGAGGCAGCTTAACGATGAAACAACAACCAATTAAACCAGACCCTACATAGCCAAAATACCAACCAACCAGACATGAGATCATAGAAAGCACATACGAATTTTCAGATGTGAAAGTTGTTTTTTTTATTGATTCATGCGATGTGGGTGTCAACAGCTGGGTCAGTATTTATTGGCCATCTCTAGTTGCCCTTGAGAAGATGGTGGTGAACTGCCTTCTTGGACCACTGAAGTTTAAGTAGACTAACAATGCCACTACAGAAGGAATTGCAGGAATTTGGCCCAGCAACAGTTGAGGAATGCTGATGTATTTCCAAGTCAAGATGGTGAGTGGCTTGGAGGGAACTTGCAGTTGGTGCAAGTCCTTGTCCTTCTAGTGTGAGTGGTCATGAATTTGGAATATACAGTCTAAGGAGCTTTGGTAAAGTTCTGCAGTGCATCTTGTTGATAGTACACGCTGCTTCCACTGTCAATCGATGAAAGAGGGAGTAGATACTTGTGGGACGTGGTCCTGATCAAGCAAACTACTTTGCTTGAAGAGGAGGCGATGGCCTAGTGATTTTATGATTAGACTCTTCATCCTGATTTATGTTCAGGTGACCATGGTTCAAATCCTACCATGCCACATGGTGGAATTTGAATTCAATAAAAATCTGGAATTAAGAGTCTAATGATGACCATGAAATCATTGTTGATTATTGGAAAAACCGATGTGATTCACTCATTTTCTTTAAGGAAGGAAATCTGCTGTCCTTACTTGGTCTAGCCTACATGTGATTCCAGACCCACAGCTCTTTGCTGCCCTCTGAAATAGCATAGCTAGTCACACAGTTGTAACAATCACTACAAAGTATTTGCAAAGATCTGTCACCCATGCCACCTATGTGCCCTCACAGCATTTTTCTTTTCCTTTTCCACTACGTTGAGATGCAGCCCTGAGGTCTGTGGTGGAGGAAATATACTCTGTGGTGGAACCTGTTGGCCTAGATGATTTGGGCAGACACTCCCTGGCCATTTGTGCCTCGAGGCCCCTCGTTCCTATCGGAAAGATGTTGTGAAACTTGAAAGGGTTCAGAAAAGATTTACAAGGATGTTGCCAGGGTTGGAGGATTTGAGCTATAGGGAGAGGCTGAACAGGCTGGGGCTGTTTTCCCTGGAGCGTTGGAGGCTGAGGGGTGACCTTATAGAGCTTTACAAAATTATTATTAGGGGCATGGATATGATAAATAGATAAAGTCTTTTCCCTGGGGTCAGGGAGTCCAGAACTAGAGGGCATAGGTTTAGGGTGAGAGGAGAAAGATATAAAAGAGACCTAAGGGGCAACTTTTTTTACGCAGAAGGTGGTATGTGTATGGAATGAGCTGCCAGAGGATGTGGTGGAGGCTGGTACAGTTGCAACACTTAAGAGGCATTTGGATGGATATATGAAGAGGAAGGGTTTGGAGGGATATGGGCGGCAACTTTTTTACACAGAAGGTGGTACGTGTATGGAATGAGCTGCCAGAGGATGTGGTAGAGGCTGGTACAGTTGCAACACTTAAGAGGCATTTGGATGAATATATGAAGAGGAAGGGTTTGGAGGGATATGGGCCGGGTGCTGGCAGGTGGGACTAGATTGGGTTGGGATATCTGGTCGGCATGGACAAGTTGGACCGAAGGGTCTGTTTCTATGCTGTATATCTCTATGACTCTATGACCTGCTTAGTGCCCATCCTATGTGCATGCTCACCCCTCCCCGATTGCACCCCTCCCCTTCTATAGAGTTGGGGATTGCAGACAAGTTGAAGCTGGAAGAGCTAGGCATCTCTGATGTGTCTTGGGAGGAAATGAATGGGTGGTCTCTGTATGGTCTCTCCTCCATCTGGGTGCCTGCTGCCACCAGTCTGTCTCCATGGGCACTTGCAGAGGCACCTGAAGTGAGGTCAAGGTCCTTCATCCCACTCTCCCCTGCTGCTGATGCTGCCGGCAAATAGCTTTGGAGTTCAGGTCTGCATGCATTTCTGGCAGCCACTGAGTGTTCTGCAGAAGCCAACCTTTCGACAGGGAGAGCCAGACCCAGCAAGGTATTGGTGGACTCTTTCAACTGTGGACTCTTCCAATAGCTTTTCAAATGTCTGTTACAACACTGCCTCCTGTTTCCATGACTTCCGTGCGACAAAAGGATTGAGGGAGATGAAAGTGTGTGGAAGAACTGTTGGTGGTTGTGCTAAAGCAGCAGAGGTGGGGAGATGTCTGAGTGAGTGAGTGGGAAGTGCAGAGGCAGCAAGGGCAGTTTAGGAGGTTGAAGCAGGTAGGTGCCATCAAGCGGAAATGTAGCTTGCAACTGCGAGCGCTGTACACCATTAGTCTCGTTGGTGATGTTGTGCTGCTGCAGAGGTAAAGCAAGTGTGAGGAAGCATAGAGAAGACAGTGGCACTGTAACTTGCCGAGTGCAGAAGATCACTAATCATGTATCCATCTTTTGCTCCCATCTATTTTCTTCTGGTATTTTCTTCCCTCCCATGTCAGTGGTAGGGAAGCTACTGGAGAAGGTACTATACCCATTTAGAAGAAAATAGGCTTAACAGTGATAGGCAGCATGGCTTTGTGCAGGGAAAGTCATGTCTTACAAACCTAATAGAATTCTTTGAAGAGGTGACAAAGTTGATTGTTGAGGAAAGGGCTGTAGATTTTATATACATGGACTTCAGTAATGAATTTGATAAGGTTCCCCATGGTAGGCTGATGAAGAAGGTGAAGTCACAGGGGTCCAGGGTGTTCTAGATAGATGGTTAGAGAACTGGCTGGGCAACAGGAGACGGAGTGGTAGTAGAAGGGAGCTTCTTAAAATGGAGACCTGTGACCAATGGTGTCCCACAGAGATCTGTGCTGGTACCACTGTTGTTTGTGATATGCATAAATGATTTGGAGGAAGGTGTAGGTTGCCTCATTATCAAGTTTGCAGATGACACCAAGATTGGTGGAGTAGCAGATAGTGAAGGGGACTGTCAGAGAATACAACAGAATATAGATAGATTGGAGAGTTGGGCAGAGATGTGGCAGATGGAGTTCAATTCTGACAAATGCGAGGTGATGCATTTTGGAAGAAGCAATTCAAGAGCAAACTATAAAGTAAACGGAAAAGTCTTAGGGAAAATTGATGTACAGAGATATCTGGGTGTTTAGGTCCATTGTTCCCTAATAGTGGCAACGCAGGTCAGTAGAGTGGTCAAGAAGGCGTATGGGATGCTTTCCTTCATTGGACAGGGCATTTAGTACAAGTGTTGGCATGGTGGTGCCGAGTTGGAAGCTTGGGACTCTGATAATGTGGGGGGAGGGGAAATGAGAAAACTGTTGAAATCCACATTGATCCCATGTGGTTGCAGGGTTCCAAGGCAGATGAAGGGCTTATGCCCGATTCCTGATGAAGGAATTCCTGATGAATTCCTGATGAAGGGCTTATGTCCAAAATGTCGATTCTCCAGCTCCTCAGATGCTGCCTAACCTGCTGTACTTTTCCAGCACCACAATCTTGACTCTGATCTCCAGCAGCTGCAGTCCTCACTTTCTTCAAGAGCTGGCAGGTCATGTTACAGTTGTATAAGACTTTAGTTCTGCCACATTTGGAATACTGTGTACAGTTCTGGTCACCATATTAACAAAAGGATGTGGATGCTTTAGAGAGGGTGCAGAGGTGGTTCACCAGGATGTTGCCTGATATGGAGGGTGCTAGCTATGAGGAGAGGTTGAGTAGATTAGAATTATTTTCATTGGAAAGAAGGAGTTGGGGGTTGCTGATTGAGGCCTAAAAAATCATGAGAGGTATAGACAGGGTGGATAGCAAGAAGCTTTCTCCCAGAGAGGAGAGGTTGAGTAGATTAGAATTATTTTCATTGGAAAGAAGGAGTTGGAGGGGTGCTGATTGAGGCCTAAAAAATTATGAGAGGTATAGACAGGGTGGATAGCAAGAAGCTTTCTCCCAGAGTGGAGGACTCAATTACTAGGGATCACAAGTTCAAAGTGAGAGGGTAAAAGTTTCGGGGAGAAATATGTGGAAGGTTCTGCACGCAGAGGGTGGTAGACGCCCGGAACTTGTTGCCAGTGGAGGAGGTAGGGGCGGGAATGATAGCATCATTTAAGATGTATCTAGACAGATACATGAATGGGCAGGGAGCAAAGGGATACAGATCTTTAGAAAATAGGTGGTAGATTTAGATAGCGGATCTGGATTGGTGCAGGCCTGGAGGGCCAAAGGCCCTGTACTTGTGCTGTAAGGTTCTTTTATAGACAGATGTTTTTATCTTTGAGGGTACCAAGGGATTTGGGGAGAAGGCAGGAAAATGGAATTGTTTTATAACTGCAACAAATAGCTCAGCTTCTAGTTGGAGGTTAAATGGTGATGATAACTGATTTAACCTACTTAATTATGGGTGGCACGGTTGCTAGCACTGCTGCCTCACAGTGTTAGAGACCCAGGTTCAATTCCCACCTCAGGTGACTCTCTGTGTGGAGTTTGCACATTCTCCTCATGTCTGTGTGGGTTTGCTCCGGTTACCTCCAAAAATGTGCAGGTTAGGTGAATTGGCCATTCTAAATTGCCCGTAGTGTTAGATGTAGGGGAATGGGTCTGGGTGGGTTGCGCTTTGACAGGTCAGTGTGGACTTGTTGGGCCGAAGGGCCTGTTTCCACACTGTAAGTAATCTAAACCTTATTTTGCCTGATTGAATGTTTATTGCTTGAGACCACTGAGGCTAAAATTGACAAAAATGAAATAACTTCCAGTATTTACGTCAATCAAAAAGTAATGTTAAATCACTGTATTTGTTATTGTGTAAAACTATAATTTTGAGAAAATGTTTTCTCTATTTTTTCGGACTATTTCAAGCTGTGATGCTAATGCTGACTGATATGCGTATCAGTAATTTTCACACGATGCAGCAATTCTATATAAAAAAACTTTGCGTGACAAGAGACAATTAACCTTCACCCATACAAGTGCCAGATAAAGACCATCTCCAACAAGAGAAAATCTAACCATCATCTCTTGATATTCAATGAATCCCCCACTATGAACATCCTTGGGGATACCACTGACCAGAAACTGAACTGGACTTGACATATAAATAATGAGTTGACAACAGCAAGTCAAGACTAAGAAACCTTCAAATGATAACTCATCTCTTGACTCCTCAAAGCCTGACAACCATTTAAGAGAAACAAGGGATGTGTTCGGCTCCAACAACCCACACAAGAAGGTTGATACAATCTAGGCAAAAGCAGCCCATTTGTTTCGCATCTCATCCTCAATCACCTACACCCTCCATCACTGAAGCTCAGTAGCAGTGGTATGTGTACTATCCATAAGACGCACTGTAGAAATTCACCAAAGCTCCTCAGGTATCACATTTCAAAACTATAATTGCTGCCATCTAGAAGGACAAAGGCTGCAGATACGTGGGAACACCACCAACTACAAGACCCTTTCTGAGTCACTGTCCATCCTGAATTGAAATATATTGAGGCTCTGCCTGTGTCGCTGTTACAAAATCCTGAAACACCCTTCCTCACAACATTGTGGGTGTCCCGACACTAAATGGACTGCAATGGTTCAACACAAACCACAAAAACCTTCCATCTAAGTTCAGTGGGTAATAGGAAAGACAAATAAAATGTTGGCCTTTATTTCAAAGAGAATGGAGTATAAAACGAGTGACATCTTGCTAAAACTATGCAAGGCATTAGTCAGGCCACAGCTGGAATACCAAGAGCAGTTTTAGTCTCCTTATCTGAGGAAAGATATAATGGCATTGGAGGCAGTCCAGAGGTGGTTCACAAAGATTGATCATGGGTATGGAGGGACTTTCTTCTGAGAAAAAGTTGATTAATTTGAGATTGTACTCATTGGAGTTTAGAAGAATGAAAAGTGACCTGATGGAAACATGAGATTCTTAGGAAACTTGACAGGGTAGATGCAAGAGGTTATTTCCCCTTGTGGGAGAGTCTAGGACCAGAGGAAATAATCTCAGAGTAAGGGACTATACGTTTAAGACAGAGATGAGAAGTAATTTCTTCTCTTACAAGGTAGCATTTGTGGAATGTATAACATTGAGGGCTGCAGAAGGTGGGATATTCAAGGCTGAGATACAGATTTTTAAGCAATAATGAAATCAAGGATTTTGAGGAAGAAGCAGGAACGTTCAGTTGAGGGTTATCAGATCAGCCATGATGTCATTTAATGATGGAGCATACTCAATCGGCTGAATGGCCTAATTCTGCACCGACATCTTATGGTCTATGATCATCTTATTATCTGGTGGTTGGGTTAATAAATGATGGTCCAGTCAATGAAACGCACACCCCCCATATGAGTTAAAAACAAAATGATTTAAAATATCTTCCATTCTTTCTTCAGTAACAAGTCTGATTTTCATTGCAGATTCATTCCATTCAGTGCAGATGGTGGTTGGCAACAGGAGCCAGTTTGGTAGTTACTAAGACATTGGGCAGAATGTTGTAGGGGCCTGAATGACATGGGCTTTGACAAAATCACATGAGAAGTCTGACTAGGCCGATCTCGATGTGAGGAGCTAATTGCTGCATCTTTCAACTAAGTTCCAGGCATTGAAGCGAGATTCTCAGTAGGCAGCACTGAGTTGCCTATTGAAGTCATATTGTTTGTTAATGAAGATCTCACCTTATGAATTTGCAGCTTCCTACACTATTGCTCACCATGATGTGGAGGTGCCGGTGTTGGACTGAGGTGGACAAAGTCAGAAGTCACGTGACACGAGGTTATATTCCATCAGGTGAAGTGATGAAGGAGCAGCACTCTGAAAGCATGTGATTTCAAATAAACCTATAACTTGATGTCATGTGACTTCTGGCATCACACACCACAGACAAACTAGACTCTGACAATTCTTGATCCAGAAATCAGAATGGCTTCGAAGTGATGAAGGAGCAGCACTCTGAAAGCATGTGATTTCAAATAAAACATGTGACTTCTGGCATCACACACCACAGACAAACTAGACTCTGACAATTCTTGATCCAGAAATCAGAATGGCTTCCTGATGGCTTCAGCTCACCGCTGGCTGTAAAGAGTTTTCATGGTGCTCACCACACGACACCATCTCTGGGCCCCAGCCACATATACCTCACAACCACAAACAGTGGCACCTGATATTTGCCAACCTCTCAGGATCCTCATGGCATCTCTCTAAGTATAGGAGACATGAATCTAAATATAAATAGATTAATAGCTCAGTAATTTTGTTGATAATGAAAAGTCTAAGTTTCCTTATTTTGCAAGTGTTTCTTTCACCTCCAAATTAACTGAACATACTTGTAATAAAGCAGGGCACTTTTCCATTCTAGATTTAGCAGAATAAAGTAAAAAATAAACCGAGAAATCTTACTTCCTCCTGGAGGAACATTACGTTCAAATATACACAGTCGGTATCCAAATTGTTTTTCTAGAATTGCAGGTAATAGTTCAAATGCAAATTGTTGCTCTTCCTTAGCATCAAGGAGAGTCTCGTTACTTTTAAGAAGTAACACATATGCATCATATTCCTTATCATCTGAAAATTAAATCCAAAACATTAGCAGCAATCAGTGTAATTAAAGCTTTTTTTGCATAAAGACCACTAGCAATTATGATGAGCAATAAATGCTGGCCTTTCCAGTGATGTTCACATCCCACAAATAATAAAAGATTTCCAATTAATGCGTAGCCACAATAAAACTGGAAATTCCAGTTTCTATATATCTTGTGGAAGCCCCACTATACGCTCTGAAAACACGTAATTTTGCAAAAACAAAGAAAGTCCTATGCCTGAGTAGTACTACTTATGCACAATTTATGGTTTTAAATGTAGTTAAAAAAAGGGAAATGTTCATGCCTCAGAGTGTACTTTGTTAGATCAGCAAGACTTTGACAATGAATTTAATCTAGCAGGGTATTACACTACAAGGTCTCCTCAGATTATGTTAGGACTTCTATCAGAGTTGTTATTGGAGATGAGAGTTCAGTTTAGCTTCATTTCTGTTTCTGAATCATACAGTGAAGGTTCAAGGCAGCAAGTGGAACCTAGAATTATATGAGGTGTAGGATTTTCCACACCTACAGCTGAAATGGTGGGAAACACTAGCTGTCCTGGAGCCTCTTAATGCACAAATGGGCTGCTACTAGACTGGACTGACACTACCAGCCCTCAGGGACAGGGAGTCGCATTACAGAGATCTATCAGTCAATCAGTTTTTCGGAATCAAGGTGATATTGAATCAGGATCGAGGTCATTGTGAGAAGGTTTGCTGTGTGTCAGGTCGACAGAGTAGGACTAGTGAGGAGTGAGAAGCTGGGAATTGAGAGACAAGAAGGGACGATTAGAGAAACATGTTACAGCACTTTAAGGATGGACCTCTGATGGGTTCAGGAATCCCCTTAAAGGACAGTCCACCACCAGACCATGCAGGGAATCCCACCACGTTGATTGTTTGGCCTGACCCTTTTCCCACACTGGTTAAATCCCAGCAGTGGTGAGATGAGGCTGGGAAGGGGGAATTAATTCCGATTATAGCTTTAATTGACCTATTGGTGGGAGGCCAACCAGCTCCTCTCCACTGCTGGTATAATAGTAATGGGGCAGGGGTAATGGGCAGGCAATGAAGAGGCCCCCTTGATTTAACAAGCACCATGTCTTCAGATTCACCATCTTGGAAACTGTAAAATCCAGTCCATGGTTGCTATATAAATATTAATATACAACAAATAGAGTGGTCACTGGTTCACTCAGAAGGATTAACCCTAGGCATACTCCAAGGAGAGGAGAAAGTGAGGGCTGCAGATGCTGGAGATCAGAGCTGAAAATGTGTTGCTGGAAAAGCGCAGCAGGTCAGGCAGCATCCAAGGAACAGGAGAATCGACGTTTCGGGCATAAGCCTGAAGAAACGTCGATTATGCCCGAAACATCGATTCTCCTGTTCCTTGGATGCTGCCTGACCTGCTGCGCTTTTCCAGCAACACATTTTCATACTCCAAGGAGAGGCCTATGCATTGATGCTTTTGATGTACTGCTGAGGCATTTCACACAGTGTTAGCTTTGATTGTATCCCATCGAGGAGAATGTACTTCAAAGACAAACACCGAGAGGAAAGTATTGGGAAACCACCCCACTTACTCATCTCTGGAAAATTACTCATAGGTTTGTTCCATATGAGTTGAGGTAGGACCTATGACTGGACAGTATGCCAATTTAACAATATTGACCAATTTACAAGTACAGTGGCAACTAAAACAACCATGATTTTTCATACTTGTGTCTGGATGTAAGAAATGCAAGCCAGGGTACATTTATTGCTGTCCCTCTTTGTTCTTAGAATAAGCTAGTGTTTGTTTTGCTGTGTTATTATAGTTCTTGTGGTACTCAGTGTAGTGTATGATTGAATAATGCAAAATGTTGACTTGATGGTGTTGTCTAGATGATGATTGTATGTGTTTGGAGGGCAACCTGTCGGTGATAGTATGCCCATCGACAAGAAGATACAATAAACTTGCATTTGTACAACAATGATCACATTCTCAGGTCTTCCCAAAATGTCTATGAATGACTTTCACACAACCGCTGCGACACACAGAATTACTGCTTTAAAGTACAAGAATTGCGAGTTTTTTTTAACAAAACAATTAACTGTTTAATATTCTTACCTTCGAGAGTATCATCTCTACCAGTGAGATCTCTGAAGCAAAGGACAATTTGTACATGGAAGTATACACATACAATTGCCACAAAGACAAGCACAACAATAATGGAAGTTAATAATTTAACAACTCCATGAACATTGCTCTTGCCTACAGGAGAAAAAAAATTGTGAATAATTAATGCTGCTGTCACCAATATTTTTTACATAACAAATACATCCTCAATGACATCAGAAAAAGGTGACATAAAGGTACGGGTGGCACAGTGGTTAGCACTGCTGCCTCATAGTGCCAGGGACCAGGATTCAATTCCAGCCTCGGGCAATTGTCTGTATGGAGTTTGCACGTTCTGCCCATGTCTGTGTGGGTTTCCTCTGGGTGCTCTGGTTTCCTATCACAGTCCAAAGATGTACAAGTTAGGTGAATTGGCCATGCTAAACTGCCCATAGTGTTAGGTGAAGGGGTAAACGTAGGGGAATGGGTCTGGGTGGTTTGCTCTTCGGAGGGTCGGTGCGTACTTGTTGGGCCGAAGGGCCTGGTTCCACACTGTAAGTAATCTAATCTAAACCCGTTCAACTCAAGATTATTTTTCACACCATTTTCTTATCTGACGTAAGGCACTTACATTTTAAAAGATTATTTAAGCAAAAAATTCCAAGATACTGTTTTGTTTCCCAGCCCTGTCACATGTGCACCATAATATTCAACAGGTGGATTCAGATATTACAAAGCATTGTTTTATTGTAATGTTCAAAGAAACATTTCACAGGTTGTGGTTAAGTCCATTAGTTTTCATTGACCAATTGTGTGAGACTTTGTTTTTGTTATATTTTAGAAATTTGGCCCAGCTTTTGAATCTGCAGTCCTTATTTTACATAAATATCAAAAATTTTCAGGCGGTAATTCAAATCCAGTGGAGTTCTAACTCACATATTGTATACCAATTAGGGGCTGTTTTCACCATTCACGTCCCACCTGCAGTTTTAATTTTGGCTGGAGTAGTAACATTGATGGAGGTCAGCATGAAAGGGACCAGAATCTGAAGTGCTCTTTCAGTAATTTCATTGTTTGCAGGGCCAGGAGGATCAGTAGTATTGAGGCACTCAATTTTCCAGAGAATGCCAGCCATTTCCCATCTACTTCCTCCCCATGTTAGCCACAAATAAAGGATGGTACCTTTCTCTTGCAGAATAATGTATCCAGAAACCCTCTGGTTGTAAGTTGTTAAAACACAGTTAAAGTTTTGATTCAGATGCTCCTCTTTAATTTGAGTAAATACCAATGGACGTATAGTATACTTTCCGTTGCTTATAATTACATCTCTGAAATATACAATGAATTTTACTTTGATAAAACAATCGCAATCTACCAAATTTATACCAAATTTGTAGCGTTACAGATATTTGTAAACATGAAGTTTGTTTTTCAGTTTTTACATCTACAATTCCCTTTGTACAGCAATTATAATTACATAAAAATTAAATCAAGTCTTGCATTTATTTATTTACACATAGAAAAACATTTCAGGATGAATTTTAAAGGTATGACTAAAAAGGTCAAAGCAAAAATTGAGTGATTCAAAAAAGTAAGTAAAGGGGTAACATAAAGCAAGAGGAAGAAGGGTCCAAAGATGGATCTTTGGGGTTTTCTGGAGGGGACCATGTCAGTACCGAAAAGCAAAGCTATAATGGGATTGGAAAGGTGTCAAGATTCTGTAGGAAGTTGAAGTGATTACATACTTTAAAGACTCCAGATCAAGGAGGACAAGGAAGAAAAAATGCAGAATTGTCAGTCACACTTAGAGAGAATATCAGTCAGAACACCAGTTAAAACCACTTCAAAGAGGGAGGGAAAGTCAAATGGGCATAGTATAGTGGGCAAGGACCAAGGAACAAACAAATAGGAAATGCTGGAAAAGCTCAGCACATGTTAGGAAAGGAAGATGAAATGCCAATGGTTGTGCACTAAATGTTAATCTGGTGTCCAGCAGCAGTTGAAGGATGCCTTTGATAAATGAGGGTGGTAAGTGTCAGATTTTCCCTAAGAAGGCCCATAGCCACCATTTTAAATATTTGTTAATTTAAAATGTTAAGATTTTTCATGTGAAGCAGAAAACAGCAGACATACTAGCCCAACTCTACAGTTGTTAAGACCACCAAACTAATCCTCCTCCTCCTCCCCAGCAACCACTGTTCACTTAAAGCTTTTCTGGGACCTAAATGCAGTCAATTTCTGATGTGGCACATGGCCTTTCGAATAGTCAAGTAGCCAATAAACATACCAGTGGCTTTCATGCAAAACGTTAGAAGTGGCTGAGGCCCAATTTCAGACTTGTGCCTTACAAGTGGGAAGCATTCCACAGACTGCTGAGTCCTGGGCCCATTTCTAGCCTGCAACCTGCTCACATATGCAGATCCTATTTCATTCGTTTTTCAAAGCTAAATCAGAAGTATTACGCTTTTGAGCTGTCACCCTCCTTACAATCCTCCATTGGCCATTATACATTTGAAGCTTAACTATTCCTTCATCTTGAATATAAGTGCCCATTTCCTTCACTATCTCCTATTCCAGTTCTCCTATTTCAGCTCTCATCTTCACCTCCTTAAGTCCAAGGGGCATCAACTTCCATGCATGGGTAGAGCTATTTTGATCTGATCCAGCTTTACCAGAACACACTTGTCTTTATCAAAACTACACAATATGCTGGGGTGCTTTGGAGAAGTGTAGATGAACCAAAGTTCCTTTTTTACTCTATGTTCATTTGTCTCCTTTGAACCATGTTTCCTGTCCTCACTATCACTTCTAAAATAAATGAGAAGTTCATAAAATTACTTAATCTCCCAACTAGACATCATCCATTTAGTTGCCACTGCTGCTCTTCATTGGCCAGCATCCTGAATCTCGCCTTCTCCACCTGTACTGAACCCGGTCTAATGCTGCCACTGTCCTTCTCTACAAAAATCAAGCTCATTCCATCTCCAAGACCTAACTGCACCTTCAATCCCATTTTCATTAACTGTTCACACAGCTTCCATTCCTAATCCTCAGGCTACCAAAGTTGTAAGCTATTCCCTTAACTCAAACTTCAGTGAGCTTCCTTCTTGCAAATGTATCATAATGGAAATTTTCATACTTTCATTTAGGAAAATAAAGATTCAATTGTGAAACCTACAATGAAATCACAATGAGTTGAATTGCAAGGCTTCTGCTCATGATTCACATTAAGCAAAGTTTCAAATAGTTATGAAAGCCTTTATTTGCCTCCAAACATGCTCTATTACAAATAAACCTTAATAAAACATTGTAAATCATTAAATATGTGAAATATATCATTATTTACCATGTGTTCTTACATTACAATGGCCTAACTTTACACAATGAAAAATGTTGGAAGATAGATCCAGAAAACAGCCTTTTCTGCTTGGTGGAGTGTTTCCATATGAGTGTGATACAGTCCACCATTCTATCAATGCACTTAAACATATCTTCTGTATTTTCACAGTGCAGTGTGAAATCTCTGAATCATCAGCTCAGGAAACAGGCTGGTGAGCAGGCAGTAATTCCTGGGACACTTTAGGATGCTTGACCTCCTCAAGCTCTCCTATTGCACAACCTACTGCATCTTTGCTTAACTCATCCATCACTTCCATTGGGCAGCATAAGGCGTCAGCCATCTCAGTGAACATTTCCACGCCTGCCTCTGCTGGCCTCGCACAGACAAACAAATTGTCAGCAGCTTGGTTGGTCTCTTGTGGCATTATCATAGCCCATTTGAACTCAATATGTTGGAAACAGTTGGCAATTGTGGCTTCCTCAACATCTATCACATCTTCCTCCTCATAAAGATTGCCTGGAGAACAATTGGATTGAACTCCTGCTTTTTCTCGAGGACCCCAATAATGTAAGAGATCAGCTGCAATCAGTAGTGGATTCCCAACCACCCGCCTCCAATCCATTGGCTAGAGCTTTGCCATGGTATTGAAAGGCAAGAATGTCAGCTCTTCAGGCAGAAATGTTAGGGCTTGTGGGATAGTTGTCTGTAGTGATGATTATTGTTTCTCCCCATTGCCCACTTTCCCGATACACACCTCAAAAATGCTGGAGGTCATTCATCCAGGTGGGTTTGTGAACCACATATTGCACAGGAAGCATCTCAACCCTTGTAAGGGCTTTTGCACTTTCCTATCAAAAGGAGTGGCAACTTTTCAATGTCACCCATGTTGGCACAGACAACATTGCTTGCCTCGCTTTCCACAATGACATGTTGCATCATTAAACATTAAAGAGTGATCTGGCAGAATTTGGTAAAACAGTCTGGTTTAATCTGCAGTGAAAATATCTCTGGGTGCAGAGTCATTCTGGACATGAGCGAGACCATTTTACAGTCAACCATCTGTTGTTGCTGCAGTAACTGCTGCACTCCCATCGCTTACCATATGAACTCCTTGTGGCTCATCATTTTTGGTAGAGCGACCCATCCTTTCTGCAGGATTAAACTGCAGATGGAACTGTTCTCTGCTGGAACTATTTTGAACTACATTTGCAGAGGTTCTTCAATGTTAGAAT
Source organism: Chiloscyllium plagiosum (assembly GCF_004010195.1). NCBI lineage: Eukaryota > Metazoa > Chordata > Chondrichthyes > Orectolobiformes > Hemiscylliidae > Chiloscyllium > Chiloscyllium plagiosum. The sequence continues at coordinate 65,204,143 of NC_057715.1, read as the reverse complement.
TCGCAGCCGTTCTCATCCTTACCCTTGTGGGAGAGAATGCCTGTTTGTCCATCTAAACCAAGATAGTCATCTTGCACTTCAGAATGACTGACAAACTGAAAAATCTTCTTAATGATGTCTGCTTTTTGCTTTGCACCACTATTTGTTGTATCAACTTCCCTTCCTTAGTGATGCTACAATTTTTAACTTTCTCACAGCTTTCAACATGCTTGCAGAGATTGAACACCCTATCACAGGGAGTTCCAGTTATTAGATGATGACTTGCCCAAACTTCACACTGCAGCATGACCTAACTCCTCCTGATTAGCTGGCGTTTGTGTTTTCGTGTACAACTTTACCTATGTTCCTCCAAAAGTCAACATTTCAAAGTTTCAACCTTTTAAATAATATTCTGTTGTTCTATTTTTATTATCAAAGTGAATAACCTCATGTTTGCCCACATCTGCAAACTTGTTTCTCTTTCATTCAACATGTTTATATCTCCTTATGTTCTCCTGGCAGCTTACATTCCCATTTTGCTTTGATTCATCAGCAAACTTGGATATTTTAGACTCTCAGTCTCTGCATCTAAGTCACACATTGAATTGCAAACTCCAACACCGATCCCTGCAACACCTTCAGTTTGACACTTTTATTGGTGCCTTAGCTACTTTCTATTGATTTCAAAGTGATTCATTGCAAATTAATCTCATAAATAGTGTACAGAAAATATACACCGCACTGTATCTCAGAATCATTTCAAAGTGCTTCATCGGCCAAGTGTTTTGGAGTATCAGAATCCTTTCACAAGAGTAAGTAATAAATCCAATAATCATTAAACACCTACCTCCTCGAATCCTTACACACAGACTTTGCTCGATTACAGCTAGCCACAGGGGAGTTGTCAAAATACCAATTTAGCCGTAACAGTGGATTCCTTGTGCTGTTAGCAAAAGCTGTGCAATTAATTGTTCTATTTTCACCTAAACATTTAAGTAATCAGATATCAATGAATATTAGTAGCATTTGAATAAATCTTAAAAAATCCTGATTTGAATTAGCTATTTGAAGAAACCACAATAGATTTTATTTTGCACTTGGAGTGCAGGTTTTTACATTTCATTTAGGCCTTAAGAATTACGATAAAATAATTCTGAAAATAAAGTGCTCGTGTGATAGTGACGCAGTGAATATTGTTGTTGGAGCCCTTACTATTTCATTCATCAGATGTGGAAACTGCTGGCTGTACCCACATTTATTGTACATTGTTAATTGCCCAGAGGGCAATTGAAAGTCATCCAATTATTATGGGTCTGCAGTAACATGTAGACCAGACAAAGACAGCAGATTTACCTTCCTGTAGGGCATTAGAGAACCAGATGGGTTTTTCCCTTGACAATAAGCAATGGTTTCATCAACATCTGACTCTTAATTCCAGATTATCATTCAATTCAAATTCCACTATCTGCCAGGGCAGGATTCAAACCCAGGTGCCTGGATTAAAAGGCCAGTGATAATACCATTAGGCCATTAGGGGCAAATTTAATCTGTGCTGTTAATGAATAAGATCTTGGCTGATCTTCTATAATCAATTCCATTTTATCGCCTTTTACTATATCCATTAATTCCTAAAATTAGTGCCCAGAATTTATTAATCTCAGTATTGATTATGCTCAGTGACTGAGCATCCAAAGTTTAGTTCATACCAACTCTGAAAGTAGATCAAGCTGCATAATGCATTTGAATGTGGATACAGACATTTTCACAAACTGATCATGTATTTCAGATAGTAATGTTCAGATTTTTGCATGTAACAGCATTCATTCCTCATCTGAAGTTGCACATAGATGACAAAATTGTCTAGTAAAAATAAGGAAAATCCAAAAGCGTTTATCAGTACTGTAAGCGCAAGAAGATGACTATGAAAAGGTTTGAGCCTTTCAGAGATGTACATGACAGCTTGTGTATGAATGTAGAAGCTGCATACAGGGGATTTACTGAATATCTTCTCTCTGTCATCACAAAGGAGGGAGCTGATGCAGACATTGTAGTTAAAGGGGAGAAGTCTGAAATATTAACTAAAATAAATATAATAAGAAAGCAAATACTGGACGGACAGACTTCCTTGAAAGTGGCTAAGTCATCAGGGCCAGATGAATTGTATTCTAGGTTGTTTAAGGAAGGAAATAATGGATGAGGATATTTCAAATTTCACTGGATATACAGGACTGAAGATCTGTCAATGTTGTATTATTAATTTAAAAGCATCAAGGGATAGGTCAAATAATTATAAACTTGTTAGTCTGACTTTAGTGACAAATTACTAGAATGTGTTGAGAGATACGAGTAATTGCTACTTGGAAAGACACATTAATTATGGATATTCAGCATCATTCTGCTTTGTTAAGAGAATGTTTTGTCTTACTAACAACTGAATTTTTTGAGGAAGTAATAAGGGCAGTGTAGTGGATATAGTCAGCACGGATTTTAGTAAAGCATTTGGCAAGGTCCTACATGGCAGACTATTAGAAAAGTTAAAGCCTCTGGGATACAGGGGACTGTGACAAGTTGGATCCAATTTTGGCTCAGTGACATAAAACTGGTTATGGTCATCAGATGTCTTTGCTAACGGAAAGCAGTCTCTAGAGGTGTTCCACAGGACTCAATATTATGTACCTTGCTAATCATGGTATATATTAATGATTCAGACTTAAATGTAGAAAGCATAATGGGTAAATTTGCAGACACCACAAAAATTGGATGGATAACTGATAGTGTAGAGAATGGCTGTCAAATGCAAGATTATATCAATGGTCTGGCAGAATGGGCAAAAAAGTGGCAGATGGAATTGAGAGAAGTTGAGGTTCTGCGTTTGGGTGGGCAATCAAAACACTTAAGGTAATGAGGGGAGTAAACAAGTGAGAGATCTCAGAGTGCTTGTCCACAGGTCCCTCTGGGAAGGCAGAACAGGTAAATAGGTAGTAAAGTTGACATATAGGAGATGTTCCTTTATTGATTGAGGCTGTGACTACAAAAGCAGGAATGTAATGCTGGAATGACATCAGATACTATTTAGGCCACTCTGAAGTTTTGTATACACTTTTGATCACCACATTATAGAAAAGATGTAATGCTATGGAGAGAGTACAGAGACTTACAGGAATATTGTCAAGGATTGAAAATTGCAGCTATTAGGAAAGATTGTAGAGACAAGAGTTGTTTTCCTTCGAACACAGGAGTCTGAGGAGTGATTTAATGACGTGTATAAAATTTTGAGGGGTTTGAATAGAGTAGACATTAAAGACCTTCCCCCTCCTCCCCAGCAGAGAACGCAATTACAAGGGGACACACGTGAGGTGATTGATAGAGGGGATAAGACAGGATATGAGGAAAAGAATTTTCACCCAGAGGGTGGTGCGTGCCTAGAATTTACTACTTAGTTCACTCTTTGAGCCAGAAACCCTCAACTTATTTAAAAAGAACCGAGATCTGTGCCTGAAGCTCTGTGACCTACAAAGCTAAAGACCAGGTGCTGCAAAGTGGGATCCGAATGAAGCGCTAGATTATACAACTTGCATAGGCATCAAAGTGAATTCTTCCACCATTGCTAATACTGAATGCTATTAGTCTCACTGTTATATGGACAGTAGATTAGATTACTTCCAGTGTGGAGACAGGCCCTTTGGCCCAACAAGTCCACACCGACCCTCCGAAGAGCAACCCCACCCAGACCCATTCCCCTACATTTACCCCTTCGCCTAACACTATGGGCAATTTAGCATGGCCAATTCATCTAACCTGCACATCTTTGGACTGTGGGAGGAAACTGGAGCACGCCAACACAGAACGTACAAACTCCACACAGACAGTTGCCCGAGGCGGGAAGTGAACCCGGGTCTCTGGCGCTGTGAGGCAGCAGTGCTAACCACTGTGCCACCGTGCCACCCCTTAATCTTTGGGTCATTAAAGTGTTAAACATTAATTGCTTTAGAGATTGTGGAACAAGATATTTTTGTGCCTTGTACTCAAGAAAGAGAGACAAATGAAGGAAAAAAAAGTACAGAAAATAAAACCAATAAAAGGGTGAATATGTGGTACACATTATCAGTTGATGGATAAAGAAACTTATGATGATGTTCAAAAAGGGATCAGACAGATTCACATCACCAAACCATGGTGATTAGCTTTAGGATACAATATCTTTGTATAATGCATTTTTGAGAAACTGGATTACGAGGTGACATGAAACAATGGTTTGTTCCTGCCTGAAAATTATTATTCTTCTGTAGTGCACAAGAAATATGTGTTAAAAATGCCTGAATCAAGCCCAGTTTGATTTATCTGTGTCTAGCTCAGAAACCATTTTGAAACTGGCTATATTTCCACAGGTTTTAAAGTTAAGAATCTTATGCACTGAAGATGAAATCAAGACCTTCGGTCTACTTTTGTTTGTCACTTATATAAATTATTCAGATGAGAATATAGAAAGCATAGATAATAAATTTGTGGATGACATCAAGATTGGTGGTATAATGGACAGTGAAGATGGTTTACTAAGATTACAAACAGATCTTGATCAATTGGGTCAATGGGATGGAAAGTGTAAATGGGATTAAATTTGAATAAATGTGAGGTAGTGCACTTTGGTAAAACAAATAAAGGCAAGACGTATACAATTAAAAGTAGGCCCTGGGTAGTGTTGGAGAACAGAGACCTAGGAGTTCAGGTACATAATTCTCTGAAGTTTGCATCACATATGGATAGGGTGGTTGAGAAGGCATCTAGCATGCTCACCTTCAATGCTCAGACCATTGAATATAGGAGTTGGGACATTATGTGGAGGTTGTACAAGACATTGGTGAGGCCTCTTCTGGAGTACTATATTCATTTCTGCTCACCCTGTCATAGGAAGCTTATTACTAAACTAGAGAAGGTTCAGAAGTGATTTACTAGGATGTTGCCAGGAACAGAACGTTTGATTCATAAGGAGAGGCTAGAAAGGTTGAGACTTTCACTAGAGCATACAAAGTTGAGAGGTGACCTTATAGAGGTTTATAAAATAATAATGGTTATAGATAAGGTGAATAGCAGGTGTCTTTTCCCTGGGGGGGGGTGAGAGGGATGTCAAGACTAGGGGACATATATTTAGGGTGAGAGAAGAAAGATTTAAATAAGACTCAGTTTGTGTATGTCATAGAGTCATAGAGACATAGAGATGTACAGCATGGAAACAGACCCTTCGGTCCAACCAGTCCATGCCGACCAGATATCCCAACCCAATCTAGTCCCACCTGCCAGCACCTGGCCCATATCCCTCCAAACCCTTCCTATTCATATACCCATCCCAAGCCTCTTAAAAGTTGCAATTGTACCAGCCTCCACCACTTCCTCTGGCAGCTCATTCCATACACGTACCACCCTCTGTGTGAAAAAGTTGCCTCTTAGGTCTCTTATATATCTTTCCCCTCTCACTCTAAACCTATGCCCTCTAGTTCTGAACTCCCCAACGCCAGGGAAAAGACTTTGTCTATCTATCCTATCCATGCCCCTCATGATTTTGTAAACCGCTATATGGTCACCCCTCAGTCTCCGATATTCCAAGGAAAACAGCCCCAGCCTGTTCAACCTCTCCCTATAGCTCAAGTCCTCCAACCCTGGCAACATCCTTGTAAGTCTTTTCTGAACCCTTTCAAGTTTCAACATCTTTCCGATAAGAAGGAGACCAGAAATGCAAGCAATATTCCAAAAGTAGCCTAACCAATGTCCTGTACAGCCGCAACATGACCTCCCAACTTCTGTACTCAATACTCTGACCAATAAAGGAAAACATACCAAACACCTTCTTCATTATCCTATCTGCCTGTGACTCCACTTTCAAGGAGCTATGAACCTGCACTCCAAGGTCTTTTTGTTCAGCAACACTCCCTAGGACCTTACCACTAAATGTATAAATCCTGCTCAGATTTGATTTTCTCAAATGCAGCATCTCGCATTTATCTAAGTTAAACTCCATCTGGCACTCCTCAGCCCATTGGCCCATCCAATCAAGATCCCGTTGTACTGTGAGGTCACTTTCTCCGCTGTCCACTACACCACCAATTTGGTGTCATCTGCAAACTTACTAACTGTACCTCTTATGCTCACATCCAAATCATTTATGTAAATGACAAAAAGTAGTGGACCCAGCACCGATCGTTGTGGTCACAAGCCTCCAGTCTGAAAGACAACCCTCCACCACCACCCTCTGATTTCTACCTTTGAGCCAGTTCTGTATCCAAATGGCTAGTTCTCCCTGTATTCCATGAGATCTAACCTTGCTAACCAGTTTCCCATGGGGAACCTTGTCGAATGCCTGACTGAAGTCCATATAGATCACATCTACAGCTCTGCCCACATCAATCTTCTTTGTGTGACTATCGATGATACAAATATCTCAGCAAGAGGCCCAGCAATCATTTCTCTAGCTTCCCACCGAGTTCTAGGATACGCCTGATCATGTCCTGGGTGTTTATCCACCTTTAACTGTTTCAAGACATCCAGCACTTCCTCCTTTGTAATATTGACATTTTGCAAGGTGCTTCCATCTATTTCCATACATTCAATATCTTCAATATCCATTTCCACAATAATTACTGATGGAAAATACTTGTTTAGTATCTCCCCCATTTTCTGCGGTTCCACACAAAAGCCGCCTTGCTGATCTTTGAGGGGCCCTATTCTCTTCCTAGTTACCCTTTTGTCCTTAATGTATTTGTAAAAACCCTTTGGATTCTCCTTAATTCTATTTGCCAAAGCTATCTCATGTCCGCTTTTTACCCTCCTGATTTCCCTCTTAAGTGTACACTTACTGCCTTTATACTCTTCTAAGGATTCACTCGATCTATCCTGTCTATACCTTACAAATGCTTCCTTCCTTTTCTTAACCAAACCCTCAATTTCTTTAGTCATCCAGCATTCCCTATACCTACCTTCCCTTTCACCCTAACAGGAATATACTTTCTCTGGATTCTCATTATCTCATTCCTGAAGGCTTCCAATTTTCCAGTCGTCCCTTTACCTGCGAACATCTGCCCCCAATCAGCTTTTGAAAGTTCTTGCCTAATACTGTCAAAATTAGCCTTTCTCCAATTTAGAACTTCAACTTTTCGTGTAATAAACATCCAAAGAAAGTGGTGGATGTGGGTACAGTTACAACATTTAAAAGACATTTATATAAGTACATGAATAAAAAATGTTGAAGAGGTATGGGCCAAGCACAGATAGGGGGGGCGACTTTAGTTTGGGAATATGGTTAGTATATGATTGGACCAAAGGGTCTAGTTCCAAGCTGTATGACTCTATGACTCCATGACCTTGTAATGTACTCTTTTCTATTACAATTCATCTCACCTGTTTGCATACATTCTAAACATTCTGACAATCAATAAAAGTAACAAGTCACATTGGAAAAAAAGTAGTAGAAACTGTACTCACCTAAAACCACTTCAATACGTTCTTCAACTGGGTAAATTAAATTTGGTTTGGCAGGAGGTTCTTAAAAAGAAATTTTTAAATAAGTAAATGAAAGTAAGTTCTTAAGTTCACTCCTTAATGTAACTACACAATAAACTTCATTTATATGGAACTTTAATGTAATGTAAAGTTTCCAAGCACTTTTCAGAGGGGAAAGTAACCTGTGCTACAAGGACATGCATAATAATTCAAAGCATGATCAAATAGATAGGTTTTGAGAAAGAAGGCTGAGGTAGATATCTGGGGGCGAAAAGGTCAATTTATAGAGGAGTTAACCTGTTAAAATGTGGTCTGTTAAAATATAAATCATTTTCAGAATCGACCACTAAGGGTATACTGTAAAGCACTGTGCATGATGTGAAATCTTATTAGGCTGGAGCACCACAACAGAAACCCAGATTTTCAAAGTTACTCTTAGTAAGCCATCCTCCACAAACTTGACAAATTCTATAGTATCTAGTTTAAGTATATATCTTCCAAACATTTTTAAGGTCTATCTTACATTGCAGTAGTGACTATACTTCAAAAAACCATTGACTGTAAGTACTTTAGAAAGTCCTGAAGTCATGGAAGGTGCAACATAAATGTAACCCTTTCTTTCAAAGGTTCTACATAAAGCTCCATTTGTATTCATCATTCTATGTATAAAATCTATTTGTTGCATACCCTACAGTAAGTGTATTTTCAATTGTAACATATATCCCTCTAGAATAGGGAAGGATGTTGTGAAACTTGAAAGAGTTCAGAAATGATTTACAAAGATGTTGCTAGGTTTGGAGGATTTGTGCTATGGGGGAGGATGAATAGGTTGGGGCTGTTTTCCTTGGAGCATCGGAGGCTAAGGGGGGACCTTTTCGAGGTTTATAAAATCATTCTGGGCATGGAAAGGGTAAATAGACAAGGCCTTTTCCCTGGTTGGGGAAGTGCAGAATTAGAGGGCATAGATTTAGGGTGAGAGGAGGAAGATTTAAAAGGGACCTAAGGGGCAACTTTTTGACACAAAGGGTGGTGCGTGTATGGAATGAGCTGCCAGAGGAAGTGATACAGGTTGGTACAATTATAATATTTAAAAGGCATCTTGATGGGTACATGAATAGGAAGGGTTTAGAGGGATATGGACCAAGTGGGACTAAATGGCAAATGAGACCAAATTAGGGTAGGACATCTGGTCGGATGCACGAGTTGGCCAAAATTATCTGTTTCCATGCTTGCATCTCTATGACTCTATGACTCTAAATGTAAACTCTGAAATTTTGAATTGTACTTTGATTGTAACCCATTACATTTTTACATTCAATCTTTCATGGGACATGGGAATTTCTGCATTATTGCCCATGCATATTTGCCCTTGAGAAGGTAGTGGTGACCCATTATTGTCCATGTGGTGTAGGTACTCACAGAGCTGTTGGGAAGGAATCCAGTTCTGGGTTTTATTCTTCTTCTACTTTCTCTGGAGATTCCCTGGTTTGATACAACTGAATGGCTCACTGGGTCATTTCAGACTGCAGTCAAGATTTGACCACATCATTGAGTGTCACATGTAGGATATGAAAACAGGTAGCTATACCTCTTCATTTTCTAACACTCCCGCATGTTTTAGGATTGTGTTGAAATAACTTTTTGTTTAAATGTCAAGGCTGGATATGATCTTTAGACCTAGGTCAACATTTATTATTCTGCAGAATATCTTCTTGAAGATATCCAGAAAAGGTATAAGAATATACAAATATGCAAAGATGTGAATTAGGACCAACTCAATCAGCCGCTGTGCCTGTTTCACCCTTTAATAAGTTCATCACTCATCTGATTGTGGCTTCAACTTTACTTTGACCCCTTGTCATTCAAAAATCTATTCAACTCAGTCTTAAGAATGTACAATGAGCTAGGCCTCCACTACTCTCTAAGCGGACAATTCATGACTCATGACCCTCTGTAAGAAACAATTCTCCTCATCTCCATCTGTGAGACTCTTTATTTTAAAACTGTGTCCTCTAGTGGTAGATATTCTTATGACCATCAATTAACTAAATGCTTGTTAACTTGGCAATGAACAGAAGATAGATATCCCACAAGCAACTTAGAAAAATATTTGAATAGGCCTAAGAAAGTTATTGGTGCTTTTTTGCCACAGGCATATAATTTGTCAAGGATTCCTCTGGCCCTGCCATTAAGAAATTAGTAAAAGACATTACCTTTCAACGTCAGTGTTAACGTCCTTGTAGTATTGTATTGTACTCCAGAATGTTCAAATGTAAGTTTACAAGTGTAATATCCCGCATTTTCTTTTTTAAGTTTATTAAACTGTAGTGATGATCCTGTGTGAATGTATTCCTGACAATCCTGTTGAATGAATCAACCAGATGTTGCTAATATTCAGACAAGAACAAAGCTTGTAACAATGTCATTGAAAACAGAGCAAAGAAACTGAAACAACTGCCAATGCAGGAAGTCAGAAACAAAAATCGAAATTGCTGGAAAAGCTCAGCAAGTCAGTGGAGAGAAATCATAATTAACGTTTCGGGTCCGGTGACCCTTCTTCAGAATAGATGGCAGCTATGAAAAGATTAGATTAGATTACTTACAGTGTGGAAACAGGCCCTTCGGCCCAACAAGTCCACACCGACCCGCAACCCACCCATTCGCCCCTTTACCTAACACTACGAGCAATTTAGCATGGCCAATTCACCTGACCTGCACATCTTTGGACTGCGGGAGGAAACCGGAGCACCCGGAGGAAACCCACGCAGACACGGGGAGAATTTGCAAACTCCAACAGTCAGTCACCTGAGTCGGGAATTGAACCCAGGTCTCTGGCGCTGTGAGGCAGCAGTGCTAACCACTGTGCCACCATGCCGCCCACTAAAGGGTAGCTTTTTATCAGAAGATAGGGAAGGGGGAGGAGAAAATGATAGGTGGATCTAGAACCCAAAGAGAGAAAAAAACAGTTGCATAAAGGAAAAGGTAAAGGTCGGTCTGGGAGAATGAAGAATGGGAAAAAGCTGCTCAAGCCCTAAAAGTCCCTGAAGGCTGCAGAATCCCCAAGTGGAAAAGGAAGCCCTGTTCTTCCAGCTTGCGCTAATCTTCGCTGGACCACTGCAGCAAGCCTAAGAAAGAGATTTTGGCCTGGGCACACACCAATTGGAAGCTCAGGGTCTTTTTTATGGACAGAACATGGGTGTTCTGCAAAGCGGTCACCCAATCTATGCTTCGTTTCCCCACTGTAGTGGAGACCACATTGTGAACAGTGGATACAGATTGAGTGAAGTGCAGCTAAACCGCAGCTTCACCTGCAAGGTGTGTTTGTGTCTTTGGATAATGAGGAGGGAGGATATAAATGGGCATCCCGTGGAGGTGACAGAAATGGAATACATGTGTTTGCCTATCCATTAATCCAGGCTGGCCACCAATATCTATTACAAACCCACTGACTCCACAGTTACCTTGACTATACATCCACACACCTTGCTTCCTATAAAGACTCTATTCCATTCTCCCAGATCCTCCATCTCTGTTGCATCTGTTTTGATGATGCGAACTTTGACAAGGAGTGTTCCAAAATTCCACCTTCTTCTTCAACCAAGGATTCCCCAACACCGTAATTAACAGGGCCCTCAGCGGATCTGACCCATCTCCTGCACTTCGGCTTCACTCCCTCTCTTCCCTCCCACAAAATCAATAGGGTCCCCATTATTTTCCCCTACCATCCCACCAGCATTAACATCCAGAGGATCATTAGCTGCCTTTTATGCCACTTTCAGCATGATGCCACCATCGCACAGAGAGTCATAGAGTCACACAGCACAGAAATAGACTCTTCGGTCCAACTCATCCACACCAACCAGACATCACAATCTGACTTAGTCCCATTTGCCAGCATTTGGCCTATATCCCTCTAAACCCTTCCTATTCATGCATCCATCGAGATACAGTAGTCCCCCCGTACCCGCGGGGGATACGTTCCAAGACCTACTGTGGAAGCCTGACACAATTCATTCAAATGGGGAAGTTACTGTAATGGAAAATTATCCATTTACTGTGAAATTAATTATCCATTTACTGTGAAATTTAAAGACAATGCTTGTTTAAATCAATGCTGTGCTGAGCTTTGTAAATGATGCTTTGATGAAGGTTTGCAGTTAGCTTATCTCTGTTTGAATTCTGTAAACATTCAACTCGACCTTGCAATAGTCGAACTCAGCGAAAGCTGAATAACTGTTATGTCTAGGACCAGGTGAGAGGATAACAACTTGAGTTTCCCCAGTTTCTGCCCTTGAGAGTGTGATAAGGACTGCTATAAAGCAGGACTCTGTGTAATTTTTCGGTACTCATTGCATTGAGGCATCTGATTTAGTGTAATGAGTCAATCTTGCAAGATTTTTAATAAAGACCCTTGCTTTGCTCTTGCTAATTATTGAGTCAAGTCGATTTAATTTCCATGACAGTAAACTTGGGGGCTCGGTCCAGGACCCCGCGACTGGGTGAGATTCTGAAGATTCTCAGGATGCGCAGGCGCCAGCACCTTGAAGGTCTTTCACTTCATCTCGAGCGCTGAATTGGCCCCTTTGCGTGAGAGGACTGGGAATCTGTGGATCACCCTAGCGCCGGGGTTTCGAATCAAATAGGTCGGGGTAAGAGTCATGGATTAAGTAATCCTGCATAGAGACTCATTGTAAGAGAATAAATACAGCAGGAAAAGGGTTCAGTGAACTCTCGCGTGGTATTAGAGTAAAACCCCAAGACAAGGGGCTTGCCATCTCAAGAGTGTTTAGGAGACAGCAAGGTTAAGGGTGGTTTTAGACTTGGAACCGCCACTGGCTGAGTTGGACTCGCCTAAGATGTACCGGGTACATGGTTTCTTGGTTTACGAAAACCAAGGCATTGAGGCGGACGCGCCCAATGTGAGAGGGGACCTCCGGAGGTAAAAAGCAAATCAAAAGGGAAAAGGTAATGGTACTGCGAGAGAGAGAGAGAGCTGAACACTTTTCCAGTTACACTAAAAATGGGCTCCAGCAAGAGCAAACAAAGGGAGAGTCCACACAGGACTTGGAATGGCCAACCAAAAATACAATACATGTTAAATAATTACGGCCCAGAATCTGTAAAGCAGTTAGAATTGTGGATCAAGGAATGTGGTTTTTCTGGAGGGAGGAAGTTTTAGTAAAAGGCAGCTGGAAATATTGAGGCTGAGGTTGGAGGAGAGAGAGAGAAGGAGAAAAGGAAAGAAAAAATAGAACCTGTGGAAGGCTGAGGCTGATATCAGAGAAAGGAAATCTCAAGTAAAAGATAGATCAAATACGAGTACAAACACCAGCGCACATGAAGACGCGCGCAGCAAACAACCTAACGAAGCTGTACAGTGTCTTAGGTCTGTTTCAGATCCTGAGTTTGATGACTGCCCTCTGAGACCTGCAGCCCCCCCTACGCGATCTGCCTGGCGAAAGTTCCACGTCAGCAGCCACCGCCTCGGGGCCTGCTGGATCACCGATAGCACTTCGTACCCGCAACAGATCGAAGCAAGAAGACCAAGAGAAGTATAACTGGCCAGCCGTAAGTGTCCAAGCCAGAGTAGCCAACCCGCTAGAAGGGAACGGAGATGTTAAGGCTTTTGTTGCAGCGCTGGCAACTGCCTATGGAGCTGCATTCCCAGTGTGAATGGAATTGACCAAAATAGCAATGGGTAAACAACAAAAAGATGAGACAGTGTCCCAATACCTTACGCGCCTCACTGAAGTTCATAATGTCCATAGTGGACTGAGACCACCTGAAGAAATAACGGCAGCAGAAATCACGCCGTATGAAGTACGCCTGAGGAACAGCTTCTTCAATGGAATGAAGGATGAAATAGTGAAAAAGATGGTCACCCAGCCATTGGAGGAAGGTGCTGCAGAAAAACAGGTCGCGGAAGAGGCACTGCCAGAGGTAGATCTGGCGGGTGCTTTGTTTGCGGAGCAATGGACCACTGGGTGAGGCAGTGCCCACGCAGACAGTCCCAATCGGCCCTGGAGGCTGAGTGACAGGGTGTCTGACAGGGGAAGGCTGAGGTGGAGGTGGGCAGCCCACAAGGTACAGGTGAGCCTCTTTCCTTTATGCTTGGCAATGAAGACTCGCTTATGCTAATCTCTTCTACTAACCTTACGGGCACTGAAACATGTCACACCTCTACGTTGAGTGCTGAGATTGCGAAGTGTGGACAGTATGTCCAATATCACACAATGATGCATATAATGCCTACCTCTATGTTATATGTGGAAGGTACATCAGTTACCTTTTTGGTAGATACAGGAGCAACATATTCAGTCCTTACATTAAGCCAGTTGAGACAATCGACACAAATAAAGATGAGTGAAAGGTTCCTGAACACAATGGGTGCATCAGGAGTCATGGTGCGGGAGACATTTTCCACGCCCCTATTGTGCGAAACGGGGAAACTTTCCAATTCTCCTTCTTGTTATTGGAATTTTGTCCTTTAAATCTGATGGCTTGGGATCTCATAGTGAGACTGGGGTTGGACTTGCTCAGTACTCCGATAGGCTTGCAGGTAATTCAAAGGGAAGATTTACCAGTGCAGGCTGTATAAGATGACCCATGACCCTTGATGTATGTCTATGAGTGGCGATTAGGCCAGAGAGTGATACGTTCAGTGAGCGATTCACTCACCCTGGAAACAAGCAACCATGTTAATCCTATTAACACCGATTTTCTTGCTGGAGATTATGTTGCACTGCACAGCACACATACACCGGGACAGCCCTGACAAACCATATGAGAAGGATTGGTTCAGGAGATTGGTTAAACCAGATCAGTTGTTATTGTACGAATTTTATTGGAGTGATCGCAGATGTGCAGTCAGTGTGAACTTATCTAATGTATCAGTAACAGCAAACAGACCCTATATTTTTGACGTGGAAGGGTCCACTCCTCACATGTCACTGGCAAAGGCGTCTAGTGACAGTGGCAGGATTTGGGACCATGGGTGCTAAAGGCACAAAGAACGAAAGGTTGGGTCTTCAGGAATGATGTGGGTATCTGGTTCAATGCAGATATTCAAACATATAAGAAGAAACTAAATTGGCTAACTCAGGCAGATAGGACAGTCCAGGTAACCCCCACTAGCCCTGAGAAGTCTAGGGGGATAGCCTGGTGTTTCCCTAAGATAGATGTCTCAGACCCAAGATTATAAATGGTTCCTACTGAGTTGTGGGCAAAGGGAAAACATGATGTGGGGCTCATATGAGGCTGTGAGCCCATAAGGATAACCCCGAAGTCTGAGCACAATACCCATTAAAACCCGAAAAATAGAAGGAATTACTCCAGTCTTTGAATCCCTCCTAAAGGCTAGAGTGATAATCCCCTGTGAAAACTCATTGGTGAGAACTCCCATTTTTCCGGTCAAAAAGGCAAATGTTCCCAATGAACCGGAAGAATGGAGGTTTGTCCAAGACCTGCAGGCAGTCAATAGCGCTGTTGTCCCATGCTCTCCAAATGTTCCTAACTCCTATACTATATCTGAACAAGGGAGTGCTATTGGTCAAGACAGAGTTCAAGCAATCCAGCAAATTCCAAAGACTCACATGAAGAAACAAACGCTATCCTTTTTGGGCATGTGCTCTTACTGTAGAATGTTTATCCCACATTACGCAACCCTTGAGGTGCCCCTAAGTGACATAGCCCATGGCAAAGGTTGCAGAACCAGAGTCTGTTGCATTAGACCCCAGAGGCTGAGAGTGCCTTTGTTGAATTGAAAAAGGCACTCCAAACTACACCTACACTGTGGATTCTGAATCCAAACAAGCCTTTTGTACAAACGGTGGATGAGAAGTGTGGCTGCATGACATCTGTGCTGTTACAGGATCATGAGGGAAGACTGCCTGCTTGTAGCTTATTTTTCAGCTAAACTAGACCCCGTAGTGGAAGGATTGCCTAAATGTCTGCGAGCCATGGCTGCAGCTGAAAAAGCTATTGTAGCGTCTGGGGATATAGTTGGCTACAGTGAATTAACCCTACTGGTCCCACAGTATCCTTACTGCTGAGCGAGCAAAGGACCACACACATGTCAGCAGTGTGTTGGCTCAGATATAATACTGTGCTCTTGGCGATGCCTAACATTACAATAAAGCGATGTAACGTCCTTAACCCTGCTAGCCTTCTCCCCACAGAAGGAGATGGAGACCCACATGACTGTGTCGCTGTAACTAATGGAATTTGCAGCCCTAGACAAGATTTGCAGGATTCACCACTTCAGCAATCCAGATATGGAGTTTTTTGTGGATGGGTCAGCATTCAGGAGCAAGGAGACAGGCCAGAATTGTGTTGGGTATGCTGTAGTGACTACCTACGAGATAGTCAAAGTGGGATCACTCCCTTCACATCTGTCAGCACAAGCAGCGGAGCTGATTGTCTTGACTGAGGCCTATAAATTGGCTGAGGGAAAGACAGTGAATATTTACACCAATAGCAGATACGCATTCGGGGTTGTACATGATTTTGGAAACCTGTGGAAATGCAGGGGCTTTTTGACCTCTGCCGGAAAGCCCATCACACACCGTGGCCTGATTTCTGACCTCCTGGAAGTGGTCCTGTTGCCTAAATCAATCGCTGTGTGTAAGTGAGAAGCCCACACAAAAAATAATGATTTTATTTCTCAAGGCAATGCAAGGGCACACTCAGCAGTGAAAACAGCAGCCCAACAGCTAATAAGTGATCAATTTGACATGTATATGACAAAAATTTGTACTCCAACAGCAGATATACGGGAGTTACAGTCACAGGCCACACCAGAAGAAAAGTGTGAGTGGATGAAAGCAGGATGCAGTGTGAGGGAAGGAGTATGGTGTGGCCCCAATGGTAAACCCTGTCTACCACCGTCATTATTTCCATTCTATGCCAAACTGACACACGGTAAGGACCATGTGTCAAAAGGGGGATGTACAACAGTATTTCAGCACACTGGTACACTAAGGGATTTACTCATTAATCCCAGAAATATTGTGAGCGTTGTTTTATCTGTGCCACAAATAATGTTGGGAGGGGAATACAGAGAGTCAGGCAGCACACCCCCAACCCCAAAAACCTTTTAAACATTTACAGATGGATTTCACTGAATTAACGCCCAGCGAAGGGAAAAGGTACTGTCTGGTAATAGTTGATATGTTTTCCAAATGGGTGGAAGCATTCCCCGCGTCTAAACAGGATGCCAGTGCAGTAGCCAAGGCTTTGCTAACTGAGATAATTCCAAGATGGGGAATCCCTGAAAGGCTCAGTAGTGATAATGGGACCCCATTTGTCAATAATGACTGACAGCAGATCAGTGATTACTTGGGAATAAACATGAGACAACACTGTGCCTGCCACCCAGCGAGCGGTGGGGCAGTAGAGAGAGAAAATGCTACTCTAAAAAATAAATTGACGAAATATTGTGAGGAACTAGGGGTGACATGGACAAAGGCACTTCCAATTGATCTAATATATATGAGATCTTGGAGGAGAGGAAGAGCTAATCTTAGCCCATTTGAAATTTTGTTTGGTAGGCTGCCCAACACAGGAATTAGCCCAAGACCTAAGGTAAGGCAGATAACAGGCCACTGTGAGGAGATGTTGTGTTACTGTATAAAACTCTCGACACTTTTATCTCAAATACAGAATCAAGTGAAAACAGCACTACCCCAACCAGCAGAAGGGAAGCTACACGATCTAAAACATAGAACATAGAACATAGAAGAATACAGTGCAGTACAGGCCCTTCGGCCCTCGATGTTGCGCCGATCCAAGCCCACCTAACCTACATTAGCCCACTATCCTCCATATGCCTATCCAATGCCCGCATAAATGCCTCATACGATCTTTCTACCATACCAGGCAACATCCTGGTAAACCTCCTCTGCACCCGTTCCAGAGCCTCCACATCCTTCCTATAGTATGGCGACCAAAACTGCACACAATACTCCAGATGCGGCCGCACCAGAGTCTTATACAACTGCAACATGACCTCAGTACTCCGGAACTCAATTCCTCTACCTGGAGACTGGATAGTGGTGAAAGACTTCAGGAGGAAAAACTGGAAGGCGAAGAGGTAGTTGGAGCCATTTCAAGTGCTCCTTACAACACAGACAGCAGTTAGCAGTTAAGATCACAGAAAGAGCCACGTGGATACATGCCAGCCTTTGCAAGTGTGTAGCTGGTGCTGAGGAGACATCGGACAGCTCCGGAACCAATTAAGTGCAAGTAGTGATTAGAAGCCTCATACGAATATGGGGCTGCCCCAGCTCAGACCTTTAGCAAGCGCCCTGGTAGGACTATTCGTAAGGGCAGGGGCATTGCGTGGACCCCACCCTACCATGGCGTTGACGAGTGTGACGTGTGAACATGGGCTGTGTACAGAGCACACCAGAGCAAGTGACGATACCACCACAAAGCTGTGTTTCGGGTAGGTGGCGTTTGAGAAAAAGGCCTGGCGTTTCCTCAACATTTTAGGATATATAGCTATTCTGGCTCTGTATTTTCTTATTGTTGCTGTAGTTGTCCTTGTTGTCATAAAATGACAAAAAGGGGGAAAATGTAATGGAAAATTATCCATTTTCTGTGAAATTTAAAGACAATGCTTGTTTAAATCAATGCTGTGCTGAGCTTTGTAAATGATGCTTTGATGAAGGTTTGCAGTTAGCTTAAGGGGGGGTAGCTCTGTTTGAATTCTGTAAACATTCAACTTGATCTTGCAATAGTCGAACTCAGTGAAAGCTGAATAACTGGTATGTCTAGGACCAGGGGATGAGAGGATAACAACTTGAGTTTCCACAGTCTCTGCCCTTGACAGTGTGATAAGGACTGCTATAAGGCAGGCGTCTGTGTAATTTTTCGGTACTCATTGCATTGAGGCTTCTGACTTAGTGTAATGAATCAATCTTGCAAGATTTTTAATAAAGACCCTTGCTTTGCTCTTGCTAATTATTGAGTCAAGTCGGTTTAATTTCCACGACATTACCTACCCGGCAGCCCTCGACCCCTGGTTCTGGGAGGTTGCCTATAATAGGTTCGGGCCACGGTAAACCACGGGTAACTGAAATCGCGGAAAACGATTCCACGGATATGGAAGCTGCCCTGTACTTGTGATTTACGGAGATGACCATAATCAATCTGTATCGACCAATAATTTGGTCACAATTGCGAGTGGCCAGGTTTTGATTCCCATGCAGTTAATCGCTGTAAGTGTTTCACAGACAGGATTTTATGACTACAGATATCCTCAAACTGTATTGTGTCAGTGTCTGATTAAGTTAGCTACCCTAAGATGGTCCTCTCATTGTTCACATGTGCAACTCACTTTCGCACTTTACCTACTACAGTGTGCTGGCAGCCATTTTCTGTTTCTGTTTTGCATTTGCAATTCTGGTGAGGGTGGAAGGCAGCACTTGCCATGCTTCACAGAGTAAGTCGCAGGCTCAGCCTGTTACATCGAGGTGACTGCCCATCCCTTCACGTTCCTGTCTTCTTTGCACCATCTATCTCATCAATTCTGAACTTCCCCACCCACCTGTCATTGAAGTCTCCATCTTCCTGCATTATTTCTGAGCCCCAGGTCTACAGTTAGTCAAGCCACCTATTGCTCTGCACCAATCCCCCATCAAATCCAAGGTGATGCATACTATCAGTGACCACCCTCTCACAGTAACCCGTGCCTTCCAGTGCACTATGGTCTCCCACCTTTTCATTTTGGGTTGCCCCCCTCCGCATCTTGTAATAATTATAGTCCCCTCAGCATCCCGGCATGCAGACTTCAATCCCCACAATTGACTTCCCAAATTGCCCACTACAGCAGTGGCCCCTGATAAGCCCTTCTGTCTTTCAGTGAACAGGCATCTTGGAGATCATGGACCAACCCCTGACTAACTTGGAATGACAGGCTTGTCTGATGATGGAACAGAGTCCTGACTAATCTCTGTCCAGCTCCTCAGCCAATATACTGCTAATCCTCAATCTGCAGGAGTCACCACTGCCCACTCTCTAGTCTTTAATGATACAGAACATCTGAATCTGAATGTCTGATGTGGTCAAATACCTATGCCCAAGCCCCTGGACTAAGATAACACAATGTCCTTGACTGATGATGGTGGAACCCCTTGACTGACAGCAGTCACCCTTGAATTGACTGAGAACTACTTCCCTTAGATATGGTGACATGAGGTTGAAGCACATTCAGTGTGCTTGCTGTGTAAGCTGCTGGCACATGCTGTAGATGTGACACTCATGTAGTGTGGTGTTGAACAGTTAAATGTCTACGTCTTGACTGATCACTACAACAACAATGATAAACTGTCTGGCATTAAAAGACAAGGTGAGACAGAATTACTGACAGCCTTTAATTTCTGAATGAGGGACATTACACAAAAAGGCAAGGCACGTGCAAAGAGATACTGTGAGCACCCAAGGAATGCCAAGCAAATGAACACAGAGAAAGCAAGCTTTCCTGTGGTGCATTGGTAGTGCCCTTACCTCAGAGCCAGGAGACCTGGGTTTAAGTCCTACCTGCTCCAGTGGTATGCATTTACATCTCACTATTACCTAATCTCACCTCATCTATTCAGAGTGCTATTTTCCCAGTCAGTGGAGAAAAACCAGACAGCAACAGTTCTTGACATGAAAGTGCGAGAGGGCCACAGGGATCGATGCTGGGTCCACTACTTTTCGTCATTTATATAAATGATTTGGATGTGAGCATAAGAGGTACAGTTAGTAAGTTTGCAGATGACACCAAAATTGTAAGTGTAGTGGACAGCGAAGAAGGTTACCTCAGATTACAATGGGATCTTGATCAGATGGGCCAATGGGCTGAGAAGTGACAGATGGAGTTTAATTTAGATAAATGCGAGGTGCTGCATTTTGGAAAGACAAATCAGGGCAGGACTTATACATTGAATGGTAGAGGTCCTAGGGAGAATTGCTGAACAAAGAGTCCTTGGAGTGCAGGTTCATAGCTCCTTGAAAGTAGAGTTGCAGGTGGATATGATAGTGAAGAAGGTGTTTGGTATGCTTTCCTTTATTGGTCAGAGTATTGAGTCCAAGAGTTGGGAGGTCATTTTGAGGCTGTACAGAACATTGGTTAGGCCACTTTTGGAATATTGTGTGCAATTCTGGTCTCCTTCCTATCGGAAGGATGTTGTGAAACTTGAAAGGGTTCAGAAAAGATTTACAATGATGTTGCCAGGGTTGGAGGATTTGGACTATAGGGAGAGTTGAATAGGCTAGGGCTGCTTTCCCTGGATCATCGGAGGCTGAGGGGTGACCTTATAGAGGTTTATAAAATCATGAGGGGCATGGATAGGGTAAATAGACAATGTTTTTTCCCTGGGATCGGGGAGTCCAGAATTAGAGGTCAGAGGTTTAGAGTGAGAGGGGAAAGATATAAAAGAAACCTAAGGGGCAACTTTTTCACGCAAAGGATGGTGTATGTGTGGAATGGGCTGCCAGAAGAAGTAGTGGAGGCTGGTACAATTGCAACATTTAAAAGGCATCTGGATGGGTATCTGAATAGGAAGTGTTTGGAGGGATATGGGCCGGGTGCTGGCAGGTGGGACTAGTTTAGGGTGGGATATCTGGTTGGCATTGATGACCAAATGGTCTATTTCTGTGCTGTACGTCTCTATGACTGTATGTGAGCAGGTACCTGGCAGACCCAGTGTCTTTGCCAGGTCTGCCACCTGCTCCAGAGGTGTGCAATAGCATCTCTGAACAGGTTGATTTAAATATTTAAAAGCCATGAGGTGCATAGTTGTGATGTATGAGATGATACGTGCCCCTGTGCACAAAGACACTGGTAGAAGCATGGCAATGCAAGGTGTTGGTGCAAGTCTGATGCCAACCTCTTTGGATGAAGGATGTAGGTGGTGGTGCCTATGGAGTGTGCCCTGTGATGCTGAGTTCTGCTGTCCAGATGGAAACCCAGACGAGCAAATGATGAGTTGAATCTACCAGGTACCTGCTCAGATTTTCATTTCTGATTTTAATCCATTGACTGGGAAATAAAAAACATACTTGCAGATAAATGAGATGAGATCAGGTAATAATGAGATTTTAATGCATTTAAATAAGCCTCTTGCCACTTACTTGAGAGATTCTTGCCTCACCATTCAAACCTTGGATGGTAAATCAAAAATCTTTTGCATACTACATCAATACTACCTTTTCAATTTTCACCACATTTCACCAAGTGACTCCACCATTGCCCATAGGTCCCACTTATTAATTCAAATATAAGTGTGAGCTCCAGACTTGATAATCTAATTGATTTGATTAAACATAATTACCTTGTACCACTTCAGATCTTCTTTATTATTCTCATAATCTTCCATTTTTGGACAAAGCAGTTTAATCGATGTTCCAATATCTGCATCTCGTTCATAAGTTAGCTCTTCAGTGTAACAACCTTCAATAATTGATGCAACATTCAAACTCATATTTTCACCCGTGATATTGTGTGTTCCATTGCTATTAAGCACAAAGCAGGTTAGAACAAATGGTGCTGAACACAAATTTGGGATAATAAATAACAGGAACAGATTAGGCACTCAGTTCCAAATTAGACTGCTTTATTCACTCTCATGTCTTGTGCAAGATTCAAGATCATTCATAGCAATTAAGCAAAAGGCACTCACAATCCAATGATATCATTAATTCAAAATACATTTAATTAGATGCTTAATCTGACTCATAAGTCAATGTAAAGCTGTTTTCTGCAGCACTGTCACAATACAACCATCATCTACAAGGATTAAATCAGAGCTACAATGGAATACTCACCACCTCCAGTCACAAAACATCCCAAATGCATGACATGGGCCAGGACAAAGCAATACATTTCTTTGGTACCCACAGCAATAGACTCATTATCCATGCCCTCCACCACAAACACACTGCTCTGGCAGTATATTCCATCAGTAGCAATACATAAACTTTGCGTTAAAAGCCTGTCCTAACTGGATCATTCTTACCAATCAAGTGATCAGAAACATAAAAACCCTCCTTACTTTCAAATCGGATCAGCCTAACTTGAAGACATACTTACGTTCCTTTAATGTCAGCAAGTAAGAACTATGAATAAACATAACTCAACAAAGACTGTAGGGGAAATAAGTATTAATTAAGGAGGCCGTGGCCTTCCTGAGTTTGGGGAAAAAGTAGAGTTGGATCTAGGTCAATGTGAGGTAGAATGGTAGTGTCGGGTTCAGGATACTAAGGGGTGGGGGCATAATGAGGTTAGTACTCCAGGAGGAGGGGCATCAGGTGTCATGGGAACCAGATCTGGAGTGGGGTTCAGGTACCTGCAGATAGATGTGGAGTTGGGGATGGCAGTGAATGGGTGTGTGAGCATGTGTGTGTTTGGGGTGGAGGGGTGGCTGTGATGGTAGCTGTGTCAGTTTCACCTCCTCTAACTGTTTCTGACTAACTATTCAGGCAAAACAGTTGTAACCCCTCAAAGTTTCAAACACTAAATCAAATTTGAGGAGATTTTCAGAGTGTTCTGGGTACCAGATAATTGCCCATCAGACTTTTCAACTTTGCAAGTAATTTTCATGGATTCAGCTATGTCAGAACTTCTGCAAGATCCCAACTCTCAACTGTCTCTGTCTGTCTATACTGTTCCAACAATTAATTTCTTATGGGAAGATCTGGGCCAAACTGATTAAGATGAACTAATTAATGTTCAACTTCAAACACCATAACAGCTATATCATTCAAGCTTCATAACAAATGCAATGGATGTGGTCTAATGTTATGCATGTTAATGTAGAGAAGCAGCAATAGCCAGAGAGTGTTAGATCCAAAGAAACGTGGTTGGAGAAAGATTGGAGTACTTCTGGATGGCAAAATACAAGATCATTGATTTTAAAAATTGCCAACCAGAACAAAAGCTGCAAGTTTTAAGGAGAAGTTTCGTGCTTGCTGGTAAAGCCAAGAATGAAACACCAGGACATTGAGCATTCTCAGCCTGTGGACCTCTCTCATAATTTTCAAAAGATCAAAAACCAGGGTGCTATGAGCAGTCTGTCTTCAAGTGGGATGGATGTTAGTGAGGGGAAATGGATGAACAGTCGAAAAGAAGGTGGTGAATAGTGATAGTGGGGAATGAAGACAAGTGTCTATGATATGGATTGGATAACATTGCAAGGGAGAGTAGTTCACAGAGTAAGCGGAAACAAATGCCTGGAAAGAGCACACAAAATAGTGTCTTACAAAAAGATCCTGAACTGTAACAGAAGGGGGAAGGAGGCAAACTATGGGGCTGATGCTTTTGAAAGAAAACTGGAAAAGCTATCTGTTGTGTTTTGAGCAGGAAAGAAAAGCAAATCAGCTGCAGGAGACTGGGGAGGGAGCAGGTCAACATGAAATGATGGAAGGCAAAGCATGACCATAGTCTCCTGGTCTTCAAAGACCGTTGTACTGTGAATGAACAGACTGGAGGAAAAATACTAGATTTGTTATATTGGTTGAGGCATGGAGTTCTAAGCTCTAACATGTAAGAGGCGAAAATGAGGACTGCAGATGCTGGTGATCAGAGACAAGTTTAGAGTGATGCTGGAAAAGCACAGCAGGTCAGGCAGCATCTGAGGAGCGGGAAAATCGACATTTCGGGCAGGAGCCCTTCATCAGAACTGAAACGTTGATTTTCCTGCACCTCGGATGCTGCCTAACCAGCTGTGCTTTTCCAGCATCATTCTAATCTTGTCTCTAACATCTAAGAGTCATGAGTGCTATTGAATTGGAAAGTTTGAAAAGAGTCTCTCTGTGAAAAGGATAGGTGCCAAATCCATGTGGGTGATTTGCAATCTGAGACTGAAATGAACTAATTAATTAATTAATTGTCCCGTTGGCCTGTTGAAATTCCATAAATGGACTTATTAATTTTTGGATTGAAAGACTTATAGTAAAGCACTTAAAATGTCAAAAGTCAACTTTGTGGTATATTCCATAATGCCCTAGCAATGCATTTTTGACATCTGTCATTATCCTTCAGACTTTTTTCTCCTTTTCATAAAGGAGTGTTAGATACACAAAGAGGTTAAGTTTAAAGTACCAGGTAATTAATGGCTAGATCTTATTATGTAAGGGGATTTAGGAGATTTGTCAACATATTCCTGATTTTCATTATAATACTGAATCCAATTGAAAAAAATGATCTCTCCCCTACACACACACACACACACACACCCGTCCCTATCAGTTTAGATAACTATCGCTATTGCTACTTACAAGAAAGAACAGAAGTATCTTCCGCTGTCATTCACAGTTGCAGGCCAAAAACTGAGCAAGACTCCTTCAACAGTTAGCCTGTCTGTTCCACCTATTATTTCAACACTACCATTTTCATGTAGGTCCTTAAACCAAGTAATTCCAGATCCATGTGTTTGAAGGTCCATGGTATGAGGAGTTGATGGGATACGCAATCTACAATGTACACGGACATGCTCGCCTTCAAGGGCATAGACATTTCTGGTTACATCTGGAGGACATCTGTCAATCTGATTTCCTAGAAATAATCATAAAGTGTTTAAGCTTTGTTAGAATACAGCAGCACTTTACACAACAATAAAAAATGTTATTTTGAGAGGTAGAAATTTAGTTTATAATAATTTATATTCATACGTATGTCAAAAAAGTTGTAATGTTTCATAAAATCAGAATGATACAAAAGTTCAGATAAAGATATTAGGAGGATTAATTAAAATTTTAGTCAAAAGTCTGGGTATCCAAAAGTGGTATTAAAATAGAGGACACAGTGGAGAGTTTAGACAGAAAATTCTGAAGTTAAGGTAGTTGAAGGCAGCAAATAATGATGGAGCAAAGGTAATGGGGGAGGCACAGAAGGCCAGAGCTGGTAAAAACAGCATTCTCCGATATCTTCAGGCTATGAGGAATATAATAAGATATGGAAAGTTGTGTCCACGAACAGATTTGATGACAAAGTTGAGAATTCAAAATTGATGGCTTTGATTGTGGAGGAGAAAATCTCAGGATGTTCTGTAGAAGAGGATAAGAGCAGTAGAGTTGAGGTTGAGCTGGAATCAATGAAAGGTGGGAAAAAAGAAGGTAGTATTGGAGCAGTTTATTGTGAGGTGACAAAGATGAGAAAAAGATAGGGTCGAAGGCAGGCAAGTCTACAAAATTGAAAGATTTTCTGCTTGATGGAAAAAATAGGAGACATAAGTTCAGCTCAGGGTCAAACATAGTCTGACATTGTAAACAAATTTGTTCAACTGAAGATACTTGCCATTGAAAGGAATGGATTCTGTGGCAATGGTATAGAGCTTGTAACCAAAGCTGAAAATGCCTTCTTTGAATCTTAAACTGAAGGAAACTGTGACTCAGTCAAGACTAGATGTTTGACACACAATTGGAGAAATCTAGATTGGCCATGGAAGGTAGTGAAGAGGAAAAATCAGATATTATTAGTATATATGTAGAAGCCAAGCCCATGCCTTCAGATGAAGAGGCAAGATGTAGATGATGAAGAAAAGGGGACCGAGATGCTTGATAGCTATAGTAGTACAGTACATGGCTTGGAAAGGATCCATTACCTGAGATTCTGTGGTTATGATTTGATGGGCAAGAGTAGAAACAAATATAGGCAGTCTACTCATATTTCTATATTACTAAAACCAAAACTTTAAGACTTTTTTTGCAAAACATAGAACTTGGAATTTTTAAAGTCATAATCTACAAAAGCTAAAGAAAAGGACTGAAGTAAACATTTAGTTTAGCAAGCAATGTGAGTAATACCTGACATAACTCACATGCAATTTATGAATTCATGAATAGAAAATCTGGACAGATCTTACCTTCGGTACTACATCCATTCATCATTTCAGATATGGCAAATGTTAATAAAAACATCCAGAACATTGCAATCACCCTGCAATTCAGAGTAAAATGTTACAGTGTGATTTGCCTCAGGCCAGCACAAGATAAAAATAAATAGAAGACAGTGACATGTTCTCTATTCAATCACTAGATCATGCTGCATTGAACTACAAGTAAAACACAAGGCATGTGTTGACATGATACTGTTATCCTCGATCACAAATGGCTCATAAGTTACACATGGAAGGCTATACATCACTTGTTTTTGTACAATACGTTATGTGTTGCATACTGGTCTCAAGGAGAAAGCTCAGTGGAAGGAATCAGTAAGTACACACAAGAGATCATTGTAGCAGTTTCGAGGCAGTAATATTTTATGACAGTATGAAGTTGCTTCCATCTCATGAAATAAATAGTGTTGTGTTACTGCTTTATATCTTGAACATGCAACTGAGTCAAGGACTGGAAGGAGACCACCTGACAAGCAGCTATGAGAACTCAAAGCAGCAGTATTCTACCCTAAGGATGTGTACATCATGTTGCCCTGGAAATGCAGGTTATCAGTTTGTCTGTTAAATAAACCTGTTTGAGAATTTCAAGTAAATTGAATCTACTCTACTTACCACTCCAGTCAGAGAGTGACAATTCTGTGTTAAGGAACACAAGAACATGACATGATCATCAGCAAGGTTATATCGTGAAAAAATGCAGGCAGCATTGGAACTTGAAAACCATGGAAAAAAGCCTCAGACAAGGTTTAAAGCAGTGCTGTAGTTACAACTACAAATGGGTATCAGGGTCACAAAAATCACTACACAAACAGGGCTGGCTAAACACGAAGAAATTGACTTGTGAGCTGGCCAGATTGGTGGAGGTAGGTGAAGAGTCAGTTCTGAATTGAGCTCAGGAAGCTGCAGTGGCATCAGAATAACTTTAGGAGTTATTTTCATGCACAAAAACAATTCAGACAAAGCAAAAATGCTTGAGCCAAAAAGAGAAATAGGGACTTTTTTTTAAGCAAAGCAAAAGCAGTACATCAGCTCAATCACTACATGGAGTAGCCTTACAGTCTTCTGGTGCTATGAAAAGCTTCAGTTTTAGTATTGCCTTAAGGACTTAAGTTTTGAAGGATTGCAAAAAAGGGATTTGTTGCAAGCTGTATGGAAATAATTGGACTGGTTTCTTTAAAAGAGTTCATTGAACATTCTCCATGGAGTAACATTGAGAAGAAACAGGAGTCAGTTCAGCAATTGTGCATGGAACACATTTAAAGGTACACTTAGAGATAATGGAGATGTGGAAGACCCAGCATAACCAAAACCAACAGCTAATCAGAAGGAAGTTTCCAGCACATCCATGAGTTGAGAACATCCAAGCATGATGTTCATTTCTCCGGAAGGTTGTAACATCATAAAATCCAGAAGGATTGTCAAATCACAGGCGCATTATACAGACTCTAGGGCTCTGAAAGCATAGATGTTACAATTCTTGTTTCTCTGTAAATAGTTTTGCATAGTTTCACTCTTAGTGTATGTAATTCTAGGGGACAAAACAGAATGTGTTATTGCTTTAAAAGCTGAGCATGCCAACTGCCAAGAGACAGGATGACACCTCATGACCTGCAGCCATGCAAAGTCTAAGCAGCACCATGTTAGAAATTGGTTGTATGCATAAATTTCTCTGTAGTTGTAAGTTATCAGGTTTTTTTATAACTCATTCATGCAACATAGGTGTTTCTGGCTGGGCCAGTATTTATTGCCTATCCCTTTTTGCCCTTGAGATGGTGGTGGCGATCTGTCTTCTTGAACTGCTGCAAGTAGAGCCCCAATGCCATTAGATAGGGAATTCCTGTATTTTGACCCAGCAATACTGAAGGAATGGCAATATATTTCCAGTCAGGGTGATGACTGACTTGGAGGGTAAAAGCTTGCAAGCTGTGGTGATGTTCTCATATATCTTCTGCTTTTGTCCTTTGAGTTGGAATTGGTCTTAGGTCTGGAAGGTGCTGCCTAAGGATCTTTGACAAATTTCTGCAGTGCATCAGTTTGTCTGTTAAGTAAAACTGTTTGAGATTTTCAAGTAAACTGAACCTACATTACTTACCAATCCATATTAGAGTGGTAATTCTGTATTCAGGAAACAATATAAGAACACCACAAATAAAAATAGTAATTTTGGGTTGGACCGAAGGGTCTGTTTCCATGCTGTACATCTCTATGACTATGACTCTATAAAAGTCACATAAATGATGGTAAGTTAATGTCAGAAAAGTAGTGAGGATGTACATATGACTTTTTATTTGTGGTCATATTTTGCATCAAGAAAATGTAGTTGTTAGGCAATAAAACAGAAAATGGACATTAGGGATTAAAGGTCATTCCTCAGCCTAGCAGAAGCTGGGATAATGTGTTCCACAGGTATCAGTGCCAGATCTAATAATATTGAATTGAGGAATTGGAAGTCTAGGGCCAGATGTTCCAAGGTGTGAAAATTTCTCACAGATTTCTACTCTCCTTTTTTACACAACATAAGAGTAAGAATTTCTGACAAGAGATTTTGATCATGGCTCCTTCAGATCATAGCTCGATCATGGTTCCAATCTGACAGGTCCATTGTACTGAAGAACAGTCAGGGGAAAGAAATTCTCGATCTGTAAATTCAGCAGTCAACTGCAGCACTAACTTAGAGATTCAGAATCACAAACAGCCATCTTGAGCAGTCACTGTGGAACAGGAAGTACAAAGGGCTCATGTGAGGATAGAATGCCCGTTGGCTAGGTAAGGCGACCTGGTGCAAGGGAGCCAGAGAGATGATGGACGGTTTAGGGTGGTTGGAAGTGGACAGATGGACGGAGGGGTGTGTTGTATGAGAGTTGTGTCCCAGAGGGTTAGAGCCCAATTGCAAGTGAAGTTGGAATCGGGTCTAGAGCACATAAAAGTGAGGTTGAGTCCAGTGGTTCAGCAGAGGACTGGGTCTCACATTGAGGCTGTTAAAGTCAGATCCCAGATAAGTTGGGAGCATTTGGTGTAAGTTGGTGGGTGCATGTCGGTCTAATAGGTGTTGGACTAGGCTTTTAACAGTCTAACTTTTCCTGAGTAACCGTTTACTTAATGGATACTTTCTGAGGGTTCCAAGTTTAGGGGAATTGTCTAGCGGAATCTTCAATTTCTTGGGAATTCCTTCAGAGTCTACCATGTCAGAGATTCAGCAAAGTCCCCTATACACAAGCTCCATCTACGCTTCAGGAACAATGAGCTAGTGGAAATTATAGGCCACAATATCAAAATTTGTGAGTGACATAAAATTGGGTGTATAATGAATAGTGAGAGAGTTCAGAGCAAAACATAAGAAAGCATGAAGTACATTGGTTTGATTAACCCTTAAACACTGGCACAGGAATGTAATGCACAATAAACCCATTCCTGTTGATTGCATTGCAGACTGTGCACAACAGCTCAGGAAATCTCTCATTCCTTTGTGTTTTGTAACAAGTCTATTTGTGCATTGGCAGAAAATCTTGGTGCATATATTCTGGTGTAAATTTATCCCTCAGCTGAATGATTTGTATCAATGCTGTTAAACAGGCTACATTTTTGACTGTACATGCCCTAGTTTTTAAATAGTCACCGCAGAGTTAACTCCAGTCACTTTCCTCTCCAAAGATCCTTCGTCTGTACAAAAATCTGTCCCCCTGTGCCAGGGTTTGTATCCATTTTCTATACCTAAGTACCCATCTCCAGCAATGTCGCACCAGAGGTCGCTTTGTGTTAATGGCATGAAACCATTGGTAACTGGGCTAAAGATGCTCAAACTCAAATTTAATAAGATTGTCAGTGAGCACACAGGGGAATCTTTCATCCTATTATTCGAGGGAGACTGGAACCTGAGTACTGAGGGAAAAACAAATGTAAAACAAATTTATTATGCTGGTCTATTAAGAAGTTAGATTATTGCATTTACATTACTGTTGTTCTTTATTAATCCTAAAATACTGAAAGTTAAACAGATTTTACTGTCTTCTAGAAGTCAGTCTAAGGTAAGACATAGAAGGAGGACTACATAAAGATAGTCAGTTGACCAAGTCATTTGAGATTGTCCACTGTAGTCATCTAAGTATCCTAAAAGGAAGCTGCACCCCCCCCCCCCCACCACACACCCCATTATTTAACAGCTGCTGATGCTCCTCATCGGAGCAAAGAATAGGAAAATGATCGAGCAACAGAGATAACAGGGTAGTGCTAAAGTTGGTATCTCAGTACAGCAATGCAATTCAGCACTCAGCCAATAATCTGGAAATGGAAATGTTCTGTAAGTCAGTCTAGGTAAGACATTTTGGAGGATGAGTACTGCAGAAATGTAATTTTTTGCTCAAAATACTCCTCGACCGAAAGCAGCATGTACCAGGTTACCATGAGGCTGTGGTTACTACAAGGATCAGTCAACAACAGAGGTATCTGTTCCAAGGCCACAAGACTGTACTATAAATAAAAGTAAATGACCTATTTAATAGCACTTGTACCATTAGTAGTAGTACAAAACACTGATAGGCTAAACAGCTAGACTAGATTTCCCAAATTGCAATTTGTAGGCCATCCTTTAAAAATTGTCTCATTCTTCATGTTCAGATTATTGTTGGAAGAAAAATACAAAAAGCTTTAAAATTGTAACAATGTATTCTTCGTTCTGTGCTATTACCCTAATGCACTTTGTATAATATGATCTGTGTGATAATAATAATAATAAATCAAATCAAATCAAAAATTGGTTGCACATTTTTTACAGCTTTACTGGGAATGATGTTGGATTATTAAGTAGCAGAATTTCTTCAGTTAGCTAATACCTTTATCAACATTTCTGGTCATTTGGACTGTTATTGGGCATCTTTTTTTTATCTTTAAATTTCCTCTCTGATCTTCTTAAAATTTGTTTTCAGTTTGTGAACAACACTTGGAAAACCAAATTGATTATCCATCCCTGGTTACACTAAAAAGATGCTGAAGTGTTTCCTGAACTACCAGATGGTGTACTCATAATAGTGTTTGGTCTGAACTTCAAGAATTTTAAAACAATGATTATAAAGGCATGATAGCAAATGTATGAGTCAGGATAAGTGCATGGTTTGAAGGAGAATGGTACCTTGGCTTTGGATTCCAGTGTTGAGAGGGACTTCCATAGGACCACTCTATTTTTGCACAGAACTATTAACTCAAGAGAATGACCTTTATACCATGGGAGAGGCATCTGCAGTCCTCTCCCAGGGTGAAAACATGCCTTCCCCCCAAGCACTAACTCCAATTGTGCCTTTATTAATTCCACACAGCGAACTAAACGAGACTGACATGATGCAGGCTGAGACGTTGCTGCCTGTAGCTGACCCTGAAGAATGAGTCACTTAAGGGCTACCACTCTTGTCATCCAAGTATCCTCAAAGAAAGCTCCATCCCCTTATACATTAACTGTTGCAGATACTGCTCATCGTAGCAAAGAATAAGAAAATAACCAAGAAAAGAAGACTCCAGTGTAGTGCTGAAATTAGTATCTCGTCACAACAATACAATGCAGCACTTAGCCAATAATCTGGAAATACAGTCAGAGATGTACTGCAGTGATCTTCCAGAAAGATCCAAATGTACAAGTGTTGCCTGAACACGCCGTTAGTCTGCTTAATGAGGTCTCTAATTCCCTCATTGTAAACCAGCCCCCGATCTACAATGATTTCCGGACTGGAGTTGAGTCATACCTGGCAGACATTTGCCACCGCTACCAAATGCCCAGCCTGCAACCTAATGATTTGTTTCCAATGAAGGTAGCACAGAGTGCAGGATGGATGACTCAGCATCACTGCTTGCAAACCAGATTCTGACCGGTACTGGCACCTATGATCCCTAACAACCTGCACATTCAGAGAGTGAACCTTTGAATCATAGAATAGTTACAGCACAGGAAGAGACCATTCAGTCTGTCAAGTCTGTTCTGCCTCACTCCAAGACCAGCTTAGCTATCTTCATGCCCCACCCTTTCCAATAGCCCCACAATTATTTTTAGATGTTGCTTCAATTTCCTTTTGAAAGCCACAATCAAAATCAGCATCCACCACACCCTCAGAAAGTATAGCCCACACCCTTAGCACATTCTGCATAAAAATGTTTTTCCTTATACAGCGGTTGGCTCTTTTCCCAATCACCTTAAATTAGTGTATTCTAGTTCTCAACCCTTCCGCCAACAGGAAGTGTTCCTCTCCATTTATATTGTCTAGATTCCTCATGGTGTTGAATACCTTTCTGAAATCTTTTCTAAAAGTAACAATGATGTTATCAGCTTCACCATATAACTGAAGTCCTTCCTTGGAACTATGTCTATCAATCTTCTCTAAAACAATAGACAATAGGTGCAGGAGTAGGCCATTCTGCCCTTCGAACCTGCACCACCATTCAATATGATCATCCTTAATCAGTATCCTGTTCCTGCCTTATCTCCATAACCCTTGATTCCACTATCCTTGAGAGCTCTATCCAACTCTTTCTTAAATAAATCCAGAGATCCGGCCTCCACTGCCCTCCGGGGCAGAGCATTCCACACACCCACCACTCTCTGGGTGAAGAAGTTTCTCGTCATCTCTGTCCTAAATGGTCTACCCCGTATTTTTAAGCTGTGTCCTCTGGTTCGGCACTCACCCATCAGCGGAAACATGTTTCCTGCCTCCAGAGTGTCCAACCTTCACATCCTTCCTAAATTAGTCACAGAATTACACAGAAACTTAGAATATAGCAGCAAGAATAGGCTATCTGAGCTTGCACAGCCATTCAATCCATTCATGGCTGATTATCCAACTCAGAACCCCATTCCTAATTTCTCCCGAGACCCTTTGATCCCCTTAGCCCTAAGAACTATATCTAACTCCTTCTCAAAAGCATTCAATAATTTGCGATCAACCACTTTCTGTTGCAGAGAATTCCAGAGGCTCACTGTTCTCTGGGTGAAGAAATTTCTCCCACCTCTGCCCTAAAAGACCTATCCCATCTATTTAGTCTGTGACTCCTTATTCTGGGCTCCCAGTCATTGGGAACATCCTTTACTGCATTCACTCTCTCTAATCCTGTCAAAATTTTCTACGTTTCTGTGAAATTCCCTCTCATTTTTCTAAACTATAATGAATAGAGTCCTAAACAATCCAATCTCTTTTCATATGCCAGTTCTGAAATCCCAGGAATCAGTGTGGTAAACCTTTGTGGCACTCCCTCCATTGCCAGAACATCCTTCCTCAGATAAAGAACCAAAACTGCACACAGTACTCCAGCTGTGGTAAGCCCTGCACAACTGCAACAAGACATCCCTATTCCTGCACTCAAATCCTCTCCTTATGAAGGCCAACATATCTGAACCTGCGTGCTTACTTTCAACAACCAATGTACAAAGACACCCATGTCTCATTGCCTGGTCACAATTCTGAATTGGTCATAATACTTCATTTGAAGGTGTATCAACACTTTATAAAATGTCATCAAAATACCAAGATCACAAGAACAAAAATAACAGGAGCAGGAGTAGACAATAAGGTCTGCTGCTCCTGATCACCACACAATACGATCATGGATTATTTCAGATTTCAACACCACTTTCCTTTCTCCTCCACATATCCCTTGCTTGCGTTTGCACATAATTGGCTTCTATTACTGAAATTCAGGATAAAGTAGAGTTTTCTAACCAGTTTCTCCAACTGTTCTGCCCTTTTTAGTGGCAAAGGTACACATATGCTCAGCTTCTTATGTACCTGCACCTTCTCTGGAATAATATCGCTTATTTTCTATTTAGTCTCATTTTTCTTCCTACCAAAATGTATTACTTCACACGATACTAAATTAAATTTAATTTGCCCTACGTATATCCATTCCACTGACCTATTTATTTTCTCTTGAAATCTGTTAATATCCTCAATGTTTCCAAATTTTGTGTAAATTCCACAAATTCTGCCTTTGAACTCCAAATCTAGCCCATTAAGTAGCTCAAGAAAAGTAACTATTACAGTTATAAGAGTTTGTCTCCAACATGGTGTTTTCCCTGATGTGTCAATACTTATACTGAAGATTGTAGCAAATGAAACTGATGTGGATATTGCAATATTGAAGAATTCAACAAACATTTATTGCATTCTGGATCAGTGGTGCTGGAAGAGCACAGCAATTCAGGCAGCATCCGAGGACAGGCAAAATCGACGTTTCGGGCAAAAGCCCTTCATCAGAAGGGGACGTTCCACTGGGGTTGAAGTGTTCCGAGGCCTTTATTGCTGATGAAGAGCTTTTGCCCGAAATGTCGATTTCGCTGCTCCTTGGATGCTGCCTGAACTGCTGTGCCCTTCCAGCACCACTTCCAGAATCTGGTTTCCAGCATCTGCAGTCATTGATTTTACCTTAAACATTTATTGCAGTCAACTGTGAAAATATTACATCCACAGGCACATAAGTGCCTGGACTCACATTGGGCTATTTTATTACAACAGAGTTTGGCATACATTCAGGACAGTGTCATCCTTCAAGTGATCCCATATTAAGATGGAGTATGAGATGTTTAAACCTCAGGTTGCATGCTTTGATATAGTAATGATACAATAATATCATGAGCATATTTTTTGACAGTGAGACACAGCAGCACAAAAAGGTATAATCAATATTGCCTCTAAGCTGTGCATATGATCCTCAAGAGGTCCAAGAGGCAGAAAATTAGAGGAAGTGTTGAATATAGATACGTTGTTAGTGAACAAAAATATGGCAGTTGCAATATAATGTAGAACATGTGACCTTATCCACATTGGCAGAAAGAATAGAGGGACCTGGGTTTCCTGGTACTTGAACCACAAAAAAAATTAACATGTAGGTACACAAAGTCATTAACATGGCAAAAGGAATGTTGTCATTTATTGCAAAGGGAATAGAACATAAAAGGAGAAATGTTCTGTTACAGTTGCAGCATGTTGCTGAGACCACATCTGAAGTACTATGTCCAGTTTGGTTTCCTTAGTTAAGAAAGGATATAAATATTTAAGAAACAGTCCAAAGGAAGCTCATCCAGCTGTTCCTTGAATTGTATCTCACAATTATGGACAGTTTAGGCCTGAATCCATTGCTGTTTAGAACAATCAGAAACTACCATATTGAACCAGACAGATCCGAAGTGGACTTGGCAGGATGAATGCTGAAAAATTGCCTCTTTTTATGGGAGGGAAATAGTTTAAAAATCACAGGGCACTTGTGTAAGACAGAGATGAAGAGGAAGGTTGAGAGTCTTTAGACTTCTCTTCTTCAAAGAACAGTGGAGGCAGGATGATTGAATATTTTTAAGGCAGAAATACAAAGATTCTTAACTAACATGGCAGTCAAAAGTTATTGAGCGCAGATCAGAATGTGGAGCGTGCACATAATCAGATCAGTCAAACTCTTGTTAAGTAGCAGACTTTTGGGGCTAAATGGCCTACACCTGCTCTTAATTTAGAAACTTGTATGTGTCAGGGGAGCCTCCAGTCATGAGGCCTGAAGGTAGTGGGAGCAGGTGGTCATGGCGGTTAATACCAATGACCATGCTCGAAGGATCTCAGATGCAGCACCAGAAAGAGGTTCAAAACTCTGACACAAGTGGTCATGGTGAATGAATGCATCTTTAAATTCCATGTCCAACCAACTGCACCCTAACTACAACCACTGCTCAATTCACTCAATCACTTACCTGGCAACAATCTCTATCAATAAGCACTTATATCTATAGCTACACAACTCATTCCCACATAGGTAAAAACTATGACTGCAGATGCTGGAAACCAGATTCTGGATTAGTGGTGCTGGAAGAGCACAGCAGTTCAGGCAGCATCCGAGGAGCAGCGAAATCGACGTTTCGGGTAAAAGCCCTTCATCAGGAATAAAGGCAGAGAGCCTGAAGCGTGGAGAGATAAGCTAGAGGAG
>NC_057715.1:65158914-65167167 GCF_004010195.1 Chiloscyllium plagiosum | reverse complement strand
TTCCGGCCTATCACCCTCACCTTGCCCTCCTTCCACCTATCGCATTTCCAATGCCCCTCCCCCAAGTCCCTCCTCCCTATCTTTTATCTTAGCCTGCTGGACACTTTCCTCATTCCTGAAGAAGGGCTCATGCCCGAAACGTCGATTCTCCTGTTCCTTGGATGCTGCCTGACCTGCTGCGCTTTTCCAGCAACACATTTTCAGCTCATTCCCACATACCCTACTACAAACCTCACATCCTGATCTCTCAATCTGCACACAATGCTAGTCATTGAACCATGACAACAATATCACACCACTTACTGACTCTCTCTTTCGGGTTAAAGTAACCTCGAAACAGAGACAGCAAGAGTGAACTGTCAAGGACAGATATGGTTACAAGTCCTAACTCACTTAGGGAAGAGTTTTTATTAGCTATTATTGGAATAGCCATCGTTGTGGCCATGCTGTGGCAAGGCTGAAACTTTTGAAGATAACAGCATTCCCAATCCTCTCTTTCAATCTAACTTTGGCTTCAAATGCTTATTTTGTGGTCACTTTTATTTTTGATTTGTGACCACGTGGATACAGTGGGAGGTATGAGTTGTTGGTGAATGTGCACTTCCATTTTAAGTGACTCAGATCCATGATCATTGTTTTTTTAAAATTCGCTTGTGGAACATGGGCATCTCTGGCTGGTCAGCATTTGTTGTCAGTAGCCAGTTGTCCTTGAGAAGGTGGTGGTAAGCTGCCTTCTTGGACCACTGCTGTCCTGTGCTGTCGCTCGACCCAAAATGTCTGTGAGGAAGGAAGTTCAGGACTGAGACCTAGCAACGCATTTTCAAATCAGGATGGTGAGTGGCTTGAATGAAACGTGCAAGTGGTGGTGTTCCCATGTATCTGCTGCCCTTGTCCTAGATGAAAGTGGTTATGCGTTTGGAAGGTACTGTATGAGGATTTTTGGCGAATTTCTACAGTGCATCTTATAAATAGTGCACAATGTTGCTACTGAGCATTAATGATGGATGAAGTGGATGCTTGTGGATGTGGTGCCAATCAAGCGAGCTGCTTTGTCCTGGAGAGTGTTAAGCTTCTTGAGTGCTGTTGGAGCTGCACTCATCCAGGCAAATGGGGTGTATTCTATCACACTCCTGACTTGTGCACTGTAGGTAGTGGACACGCTTTAGGGAGTCAGGAAGTGAGTTACACAATACAGTATTCCTCGCCTCTGACCTGGTCTTGTAGCCACAGTGCTTATGTGGTGAGTCCAGTTGAGTTTCTGATCAATGGTAACATCCAGGATTTTGATAATGGGAGATTCAGTAATGGTGACACCATTGAATGTCAAGGGATGGTGGTTAGATTGTCTGTTATTGGAGTTGTTTGTTTCCTGGCAATTTTGTGGTGCAAATGTTATTTGCAACTGGTCTGCTCAACCCTGGATATTGTTCAGATCCCGTTGCATTTACACATGGACTACTCCAGTATCTGAGTGGTCACAAATGGAACTGAACATTGCGTATAATAATCGGCGAACATCCCCACTTCTGACTTTATGATGGAGGGAAGGTTATTGATGAAGCAGCTGAAGATGATTATGCCTAGTACACTACCCTGAGGAACTCCTGCAAAAATATCCTGCAGCAAAGGTGGCTGACATCCAAAAACCACAACCATCTTTCTATTTTCCAGGTATGATTCCAACCAGCAGAGAATTTGCCCCTTAATTCCCATTGATTCCAGTTTTACTAAGGCTCCAATGCTACACTCAGTCAAATGTGACCTTAATATGTGACCTTAATGACAAGTAGTTATCTGTCAGGCAGGGAGGAAGTGGTTGAGTGAGGGAGCTGTGGTTTACTAAGGATGTTGAATCTCTTGTCAAGAGGAAGAAGCAGGCTTATGTTAAGATGAGACATGAAGGCTCAATTAGGGTGCTTAAGAGTTACAAGGTAGCCAGGAAAGATCTAAAAAGAGAACTAAGAAGAGTCAGGAGGGGACATGAGAAGTCATTGGCAGATAGGATCAAAGCAAACCCTAAAGCTTTCTGTAGGTACATCAGGAATAAAAGAATGACCAGAAAAAGATTTTGCCAATCAAAGACAGTAGTGGGAAGTTGTGCGTGGAATCTGAGGAGATAGAGGAAGTGCTAAATGAATATTTTTTGTCGGTATTCACACTGAAAAAAGACAATGTTGTCCAGGATAATACTGAGATACAAGCTACTAGACTAGACAGGATTGAGGTTCACAAAGAGAAGGTGTTAGCAATTCTGGGATGTGTGAAAATAGGTAAGTCCCCTGGGCCAGATGGGTTTTATCCTAGGATTCGCTGGGAAACCAGGGAGGAGATTGCAGAGCCTTTGGTTTTGATCTTTATGTCATCATTGTCTACAGGAATAGCGCCAGAAGACTGGAAGATAGCAAATGTTGTTCCCTTGTTCAAGAAGGGGAGTAGACAACCCTGGTAATTATAGACCAGTAAGCCTTACTTCAGTTGTGGGTAAAGTGTTGGAAAAGGTTATAAGAGATAAGATTTATAATCATCTAGAAAGGAATACGTTGATTAGGGATAGTCAACATGGCTTTGTGAAGGGTAGGTCATGCTTCACAAATCTTATTGAGTTCTTTGAGAAGGTGACCAAACAGATACATAAGTGTAAAGTGGTTAATGTGGTATCAATGCACTTCGGTAAGGCATTTGATAAGGTACCCCACAGCAGGCTATTGGAAAATATGGAGGCATAGGGTTGAGGGTGATTTAGCGGTTTGGATCAGAAATTGGCTGAAAGAAGACAGAGGGTGGTGGTTGATGGGAAATGTTCATCCTGGAGTTCAGTTACTAGTGGTGAACCACAAGGATCTGTTTTGAGTCCACTGCTGTTTGTCATTTTTATTAATGCCCTAGGAGACTCATAGAGTCATAGAGATGTACAGCATGGAAACAGACCCTTTGGTCCAACTCGTCCATGCCGACCAGATATTCCAACCCAATCTAGTCCCACCTGTCAGCACCTGGCCCACATCCCTCCAAACCTTTCCTATTCATATACCCATCCAAATGCCTTTTAAATGTTGAAATTGTACCAGCCTCCACTATTTCCTCTGGCAGCTCATTCCATACACGTACCACCCTCTGTGTGAAACAGTTGTTCTTTAGGTCTCTTTTATATCTTTGAAGAATGGGTTAGCAAATTTGTGGATAACACTAAGGTCGGTGGAGTTGTGGACAATGCCATAAGCTGTTGAAGGTTACAGAGGGACATAGATAAGCTGCAGAGCTGGGCTGAGAGATGGCAGATGGAGTTTAATGTGGAAAAGTATGAGGTGATTCACTTTGGAAGAATCAACAGGAATAAAGAGTACTGGGATAATGGTAAGATTCTTGGCAGTGTAGATGAGCAAAGAAATCTCGGTGTCAATGTACAAAGATCCTGAAAGTTCCAGGTTGATAGTGTCGTTGAGAAGGCATACAGTGTGTTAGCTTTTATTGGTAGAGGGATGAGCCATGAGGTCATACTGCAGCTGTACAAATCTCTGGTGCAGCCCCACTTGGAGTATTGCATACAGTTCTGGTCACTACATTATAGGAAGGACGTAGAAGCTTTGGAAAGGGTTCAGAGGCAATTTACTGGGATGTTGTCTGGTATGGAGGGAAGGTCATATGAGGAAAGACTGAGGGACTTGAGCTCTTTTCATTAGAGAGAAGAAGATTGAGAGGTGACTTAATTGAGACATCTAAGATAATCAGAGGGTTAGATAGGGTGGACAATGAGAACCTTTTTCCTCGGAAGTTAATGGCTAGCATGAGGGGACATAGCTTTAAGTTGAGAGGTGATAGATATAGGACAGATATCAGAGGTAGTTTCTTTACTCAGAGAGTAGTAGGAACATTGAATGCCCTGCCTGCAACAGTAGTAGACTCGCCAAAATTAAGGGCATTTAAATGGTTATTTGATAAACATATGGATGAAAATGGAATAGTGTAGGATAGATAGGCATCAGATTGGTTTGGTTCAACATTGAGGGCCAAAGGGCCTGTACTGCACAGTAATGTTCTACATTCTATGTTTAATATCATGAGATGTCACTCTCACCTTGCCTCTGGAATTCAGCTCTTTTGTCCATGTTTGTACCATGGCTGTATGAGGTCAGGAGCTGAATGGTCCTGGCGGCACCCAAATAGAGCATCACTGAGCAGGTTATTGCTGAGCAGGTCCTGCTTGATAGCACAGTTGATGATACCTTCCATCACTTTACTGATGATCAATAATAGACTGATGGGGTGGTAATTGGCCTGGTTGGATATGCCCTGCTTTTTATGTACAGGACATACCTGGGCAATTTTCCACATTGTCAGATAGATGCCAATGTTGTAATTGTACTGGAACAGCTTGGCTAGGGGAGCAGCAAGTTCTGAAGCACAAGTCTTCAGTACTGTTGCTGGAATGTTGTAAGGGTCCATAACCTTTGCATTATCCAGTGCCTCCAACTGATTCTTAATAGCAAATGGGATGAAGACTGGCATCCATGAGCAGGCTGAGAAGGATCATCTGCTCAGCATTTTTGGCTGAAGATTGTTGTTAATGCTTCAGCGTTTCCTTTTGCACTGAAATGCTGGGCTCTTCCATCATTAAGGATGTTGTTAAAAATCACACAACACCAGGTTATAGTCCTGCAGATTTATGTGGAAGCACTAGCTTTCGAAGCGCTGCTCCTTCATCAGGTGGTGTGGAGAATACGACCATAAGACACAGAATTTATAAGCAAAGGAGTACACTGTCCGGGAGATGTAATCTTACATTAAACAATTTTAGATTCAGTCTTTCATCTTTTAGAATGGGCTGTGTTGGTTTCTGTTCTTTGATATGTAAATCCCAGAACTTCTTTTAAATTACATTCTCAAGATATCTCTAGCTTTTCTAACAATAGGTACCATCTCACCTCAGACAATGCATTAATGTGGGAGGTCTGTCTGCGTCCCAATGTTGAGTCAAACTGGTTCTAATTCTGAAGTGGAATTTACAGAGTCTTACATGGATTCATGCAGTTCTTGAGCAAAATAAAATGTAATTCTGTGAAAACAAATTCACCCCATAAACTTACATGTGTGCGCGTGTAGGAGAGACAGAGCGAATGTGTGCATGTGAGTGTGTGCATGTGGGTGTGAGTCCAT
Source organism: Chiloscyllium plagiosum (assembly GCF_004010195.1). Taxonomy (NCBI): domain Eukaryota; kingdom Metazoa; phylum Chordata; class Chondrichthyes; order Orectolobiformes; family Hemiscylliidae; genus Chiloscyllium; species Chiloscyllium plagiosum. The sequence goes on along the minus strand of NC_057715.1, from coordinate 65,162,013 downwards.
ATGAAAGAGTGTGTGTGTGTATATGTGTGTGTAACCTTGGTTAAGTATGTATGTGAGTGTGATGGGATATATGCTTGTGAGAGGGTACATGCGTGGGTGTGAGTGCAGGGAGTGTATGTGTGTGCGTATGAGAGAGCTTGTGTATGACAGAGGGTCTGCGTGGGTGTGCGAGTATGTAGGAGTCTGTGTGTGAGAGAGAGAGAGAGAGCGTATAGTACAGTGGGGTCACCTGTAGCGTGACATGAACCCAAGGTCCCAGTTTAGGCCATTCCCAAGGGTACCAAACTTTGCTATCAGCTTCTGCTCAGCCACTCTATGTTGTTGCTTGTCCTGAAGGCCACCCTGAAGGATGGTCACCTGAAGGTCCAAGGCCGAAGTGTTCCCGAACTGGGAGGGAACAGTCCTGCCTGGTGACTGTCTTCTAAACATTGTAACTGTACCTGCATCCACCATTTCCTCTGGCAGTTCTTTCCACACATAAACCACTCTGTGTAAAAACGTTGCTCCTTGTGTCCTTTTTAAGTCTTTTTCCTCTCACCTTAAAAATATGCCTCTTTGTTTTTCATTCCCCCATCCTAGGGAAAAGATCTTTGCTATTCACCTTTTCTATGCCCCTCATGATTTTATAAACCTCTATAAGGTCACCCCTCAATGTCCTAACTCCAGTGAAAAAAGCCTGAGTCTATCCAGCCTATTTTTATATCTCAAACCCTCCATTCCCAGCACCATTCTGTTAAGTATTTTCTGAACCCTCTCCAGTTTAATAATATCCTTCCGATAACAGGGCAATCAGAACTGCGCACAATAGTCCAGAGGACGCCTCATCAGCATCCTGTACAACCTCAATGTGACATCCCAACTCCTCGACACAATGGTCTGAGCAATGAAGGAAAATGTGCTAAACACCTTCTTAACCATCCTGTCTACTTGTGATGCAAACTTCAAAGAATTATGTACCTGAACCCCTCGGTCTCTCTGATCCACAACACTACCCAATGCCCTACCATTAACTGTATAGGTCCTGTCCTTGTTTGTATTACCAATCTACAGACCCAGAAAATAGCACTGTCTTATTCCTCTACAAATACTGCTCCAGGTTAAATTAATACTTATGACTTATATTTTAAGTTTAATCAAGAGACATAGCTCAATAAAACATACAATCAAGAAAGAACCCACTCCTGTTCTTCTCCCTTTTAAAACTGCTGTTGCTTTGACTTTTTTTTTCCACAGTTCCAAAACAATGCAACAGCATATAAAACAGTAATTGCTGCTCCTGGAATTCGAGAAAATCACCTCAAACACCCCTGGGCACTTCACATGGTAAGAAATGACTATTTTTCGTCATTTAAATAAATGATTTGGGTGTGAGCATAAGAGGTATAGTTAGTAAGTTTGCAGATGACACCAAAATTGGAGGACAGCGAAGAAGGTTACCTCAGATTACAACAGGATCTGGACCAGATTGGCCAATGGGCTGAGAAGCGGCAGATGGAGTTTAATTCAGATAAATGTGAGGTTTGCATTTTGGGAAAGGAAATCTTAGCAGGACGTATACACTTAATGGTAAGGTCCTAGTGAGTGTTGATGAAGAAAGAGACCTTGGATTGTAGATTCATAGCTCCTTGAAAGTGGAGTCGTAGGCAGGTAGGATAGTGAAGAAAGCATTTGGTATGCTTTCCTTTATTGGTCAGCGTATTGAGTCCAGGAGTTGGGAGGTCATGTTGCAACTGTACAGGACATTGGTTAGGCCACTGTTGGAATATTGTGTGCAATTCTGGTCTCCTTCCTATCGGAAAGATGTTGTGAAACTTGAAAGGGTTCAGAAAAAATTTACAAGGATGTTGCCAGGATTGGAGGATTTGAGCCATAGGGAGAGGTTAAATAGGCGAGAGCTGTTTTACCTGGAGCGTCGGAGGCTGAGAAGTGACCTTATAGAAGTTTACAAAATTATGAGGGGCATGGACAGGATAAAGAGACAAAGTCTTTTCCCTTGGGTGGGGTAATCCAGAACTAGAGGGCATAGGTTTAGGGTGAGAGGGGAAAGATATAAAAGGGACCTAAGGGGCAACTTTTTCACACAGAGGGTGGTACGTGTATGGAATGAGCTGCCAGGGGAAGTAGTGAAAGCTAGTACAATTGCAACATTGAAAAGGCATTTGGATAGGTATATGAATAGGAAGGGTTTGGAGGGATATGGGCCGGATGCGGGCAGGTGGAACTAGATTGGGTTGGGATATCTCGTCGGCATGGACAGGTTGGATGGAAGGATCTGTTTCCATGCTGTACAACTCTATGACTTTATGACTCTAAAATGCAATACCTCACATTTATCCAAAGGGCTTCTTCAGCCCATTGACCCTATTGATCATGTTCTCTTTGTAATCTTTGATAACCTTCTTCATTGTCCACTATACCAGCAATCTGAAAACCTACTGATCATGCCCCCTATATTCTCATCCAAATCATTTATATAAATGACAAACAAAAGTGGACCCAGTGCCAATCCCTATGAAACACCGCTGGTCACAGGCTTCCAGTCTGAAAAACAACCCTCCACCACCACCCTCTGTCTCCTACTGTCAAGCCAATTTAAATTCAATTATACATTGAGGAAGCACACCCTGAATCCCATGTATTGTAACTTTACTAATTAATCTACCACATAGAGTCTTATCAAAGGCTTTACTAAAGTCCAAGTAGACAATATCTACCACTCTGCCCTCATCAATCGTTTTGGTTACTTCCTCAAAAACTTCAATCAAGTTTGTGAGATACAATTTCCCTCACACAAAACCATGCTGACTATCCCTAATCAAGGTAGGTAAAAACAATGACTGCAGATGCTGGAAACCAGATTCTGGATTGGTGGTGCTGAAAGAGCACAGCAGTTCAGGCAGCATCTGAGGAGCAGTAAAATCGACATTTCGGGCAAAAGCCCTTCATCAGGAATAAAGGCAGAGAGCCTGAAGGGTGGAGAGATAAGCTAGGGGAGGGTGGAGGTGGGGAGAAAGTAGCATAGAGTACAATAGGTGAGTGGGGGGAGGGGATGAAGGTGATAGGTCAGGGGGGAGGGTGGAGTGGATAGGTGGAAAAGAA
>NC_057715.1:65139283-65155197 GCF_004010195.1 Chiloscyllium plagiosum | reverse complement strand
GAAAGTAGCATAGAGTACAATAGGTGAGTGGGGTAGGGGATGAAGGTGATAGGTCAGGGAGGAGGGAGGAGTGGATAGGTGGAAAAGAAGATAGGCAGGTAGGACAAGTCATGGGGACAGTGCTGAGCTGGAAGTTTGGAACGAGGGTGAGGTGGGGGAAGGGGAAATGAGGAAACTGTTGAAGTCCACATTGATGTCCTGGGGTTGAAGTGTTCCGAGTTGGAAGTTTGGAACTAGTGTTTTTGCCTCTCCAAATGCATGTAATTCCTATCTTTCAGAATCACATCCAATAACTTACCCACCACCAACATCAGATTCACAGATCTATTGTTTCCAGGCTTCCCCTTACAGCCTTTGTTAAGTAAAGACACAACATAGCCTTCCTCCAGTCCTCCTGCACCTCATCCATGGTTACAGATGATACAATCATTTCTACTTCAGGCCTCACAATTTCCGCCCTAAGTTCCCACAATGTCCTTGTATACACTTGATCAGGTACCAGAGATTGATCACTTTGATGTTTTCTAAGATTTCCAGCATAGATCTTTAAGCAGCCCTCCTCACTCTCTACTTGCCCTTTTTTCTGTTAATGTACTTGTAAAATCTCTTTGGATTATTCTTAACTTCATCTGTCAAGGCTATCTCATATTCTCTGAACGTCTTCCTGATCTCTCTCTTAAGAATGCCCCTAGATTCTTTATACTCTTCAAGAGTTTCATTTGATCCCAGTGGTCTATATCTAATATATGATTCTTTTTCATTCTCGACTAGGGCTTCAATGTCTTCATCCATTGATCCTAATCTTACCAGCCTTACCCTTCAAGTTTCTACAGGAATGCAGGCAAGCAGGAAAGATCCCGAAAGGATTACGGAACTTGATGTCTGTGTCGATATATGCAATCTTCTTGGAGATCTGCTCCACTTTAAGCCGGCGGTTAGTGGTGTCGATAGTAGTCATGGGATTTGGAGATGGCGGTGTTGGACTGGGGTGTACAAAGTTAAAAATCTAACAACACCAGGTTGACACAGACATCATGTTTCTACAGGAATGCAGACAAGCAGGAAAGATCCCGAAAGGATTACGGATGATGAACCCACTTCGGTTGAACTACAACACAGACTACGCAGAGAGACGTTGCCACGCAGAGAGACCTCTCGTAAACTCCTCAATCATCTTGTGGACCAACTCTTCAGCAGGCGCCACAACCTTGAAATTCAGATGGAGTCCACACTCACAGCCTGCACACAGGATACATCAGTACAATTATGTGACATTGCCAAACAGACAAGGTGACAAAACTACACCACATACATGCACGCCAAGAACAAAAAACTGGAGAAACTTGGCATTCTCACCAGTAATAGCAAAGCCTGCCCTGGAACCACAGTAGACAACATTATCACTGCGGGGAAGTCTATTGTCAACTTATCGGACCACACCCTTCGACCGGAAGAGATTGAAGTCCTGAGTAGGGGTCTCAACTTCTGCCCCACCACCAAAATGGACCCGTAGGTTCTGGCAGCAGACACAGAGGAGTTCATCAGACGAATGAGACTCCGGGAATTCTTTTAAGGTGCCGGCAGTGATCCCACTGAGCCCACTGATGAACTGGAACAGTCATCACAGGGATCTGTACAGGAGCAACCAAAGAACATGGACCCCACCGGAGGGCCGCTGCCCTGGGCTTGACATGTATGCTCAAACTGTCAGGAAATATATAAATGCCAGATTCATCAGCCGTACCCACAAGGTAGAGCAAAACATCACCCGTTCACAACGCAATGCCATCCAGGCTCTCAAAACCAATCACAACATTGTCATCAAACCAGCAGATAAAGGAGGAGCCATTGTCATTCAGAATAGGACAGATTACTGCAAGGAAGTGTACCGAAAACTGAACAACCAGGAACACTACAGACAACTATCAGCTGATCCAACCAAAGAACACATCCGAGAATTAAACACACTGATCAGAACTTTGGATCCAGTCCTTCAGAGTTCCCTACGCGTTCTCATCCCACGTACTTCTCGTGTAGGCGACTTCTACTGCCTTCCAAAGGTACACAAAGCCAACACACCGGGACGTCCCATCATGTCAGGCAATGGGACCCTATGTGAGAATTTCTCCAACTATGTGAAAGGTATCTTGAAACCTAATGTACAGGGGATCTCCAGTTTCTGTCGCGACTCTACGGATTTCTTACAGAAACTCAGCACCCACGGACCAGTCGAACCGGGAACATTCCTCGTCACAATGGACGTTTCCGCACTCTATACCAGCATCCCCCACAATGATGGCATCGCGGCAACAGCCTCAGTACTCAACACCAACAACTGCCAGTCTCCAAACACCATCCTACAACTCATCCGCTTTATCCTCGATCACAACATCTTCACCTTTGACAACCAGTTCTTCATCCAGACACACGAAACAGCTATGGGGACCAAATTTGCACCCCAATATGCCAACATTTTTATGCACAGATTCGAACAAGACTTCGTCTTTATGCAGGATCTCCAACCAACATTTTACACCAGGTACACTGACAACATTTTCTTCCTCTGGACCTATGGCAAGGAGTCACTGATAAAACTACACAGTGACATCAACAAGTTTCATCCCACTATCAAACTCACCATGGACTACTCTCGACTATCTGCCTCGTTCTTGGACACATGCATCTCCATCAAGGATGGACACCTCAGCACCACACTCTACCGCAAACCCACAGACAACCTCACAATGCTACACTTCTCCAGCTTCCACCCAAAACATATGGACAAGCCCTACGCATACACCGGATCTGCTCAGATGAGGAGGAATGTGAAGGACACCTGGTAGTACTCAAGGATGCCCTCACAAGAACGGGGTACGATGTTCAACTCATCGACAGCCAGTTCCAACGTGCCACAGCAAGGAACCGTAATGACCGCCTCAGGAGACAGACACATGCTGCAACTGACAGGGTTCCCTTCGTTGTTCAGTACTTCCCAGGAGCTGAAAATTTACGCCATGCTCTTCGTGACCTGCAACATATGATCAATGAGGATGATCACCTCACCAAGACCTTGCCCACATCTCCACTACTTGCCTTTAAACAACCGCGAAACCTCAAACAGATCATTGTTCGTAGCAAATTGCCCGGCTCTCAGGACAACTCCATACAACCCTGTCACGGTGGACGCTGAAACGTGTCAGATTGTGGACATAGATACCACTATTACGCGTGGGAACAACTCCCACCTTGTACATGGCAGGTACTCATGTGACTCAGCCAACATTGTCTATCTTATACGTTGCAGGCAAGGATGCCCGGAGGCATGGTACATTGGGGAAACCGAGCAAAGGCTACGACAACTGATGAATGGACACCGCACAACAATCAACAGACAGGAGGGTTCCCTCCCAGTTGGGGAACACTTCAGTGGTCCAGGACATTCAGCCTTGGACCTTCGGGTGACAATCAATTTTTCAATGTATAATTTCAGTTACATCACACTGTAAATTTTTGCTATAAATTCTGTGCTATGATCGAGCCCTCCATTATCACCTGATGAAGGAGCGTCGCTCCGAAAGCTAGTGTGCTTCCAATTAAACATGATTTGGAGGTGCCAGTGTTGGACTGGGGTGTAGAAAGTTAAAAATCACACAACACCAGGTTATAGTCCAACAGGTCCAATCAAACCTGCTGGACTATAACCTGGTGTTGTGTGATTTTTAACTTTGTACACCCCAGTCCAACACCAGCATCTCCAAATCATGACTACATTTATAATGGTTTTGTTTCATTTAAAATGCCGCTCCCCACCTCCTCTCTTTCTTTCCTTCCTTCCTAAAACCTGGAACAATCCTGTCCTTCCCTCAGCCAAGTCTCTGTAATAGCTATGATGTCCCAGTCCCATGTCTGATACATGCCCTGAGTTCACCGGCCATCTTTGTTAGACTCCTTACATTGAAATAAATTCTTCAGAGTTACCTTGTTCTCTGACTTGCTCTTGTCTCTCCTTTCTAGTTAACTTGCTCTTTTCTAATTGAGAACCACCCTTATCTGTCTTTCTATTTTCACTGCTACACGCCCCCTCCAATAGTTTACAGACTCCGAAATAGAACTAGCAAATCTCCCCAGCAGGATATTGGTCTCTTTCCAGTTCAGGTGAAACCCATTCCTTTTGAATAGTTTTCTTCTACCCCAGAAGAGCTCCCAATGATCCACAAATCTGAATCCCTGCATATTGCACCACCTCTTCAGCCATCAATTTATCTGTGTTATGCTTTTTTGCCTTCCCTTGTTACAACTTGACACTGAAAGTAAACCAGTGATTACTACTTTTCATGTTTCTTTCTATATCCTTCTACATAACCTCTTATATTCACGCTGCAAATAAACCCTAACCCTAATGACCCTATGTCATTCCTATCAATGTGTTCAACAACTTAGAATCACAGAGTCATAGAGATGTACAGCATGGAAACAGACCCTTCGGTCCAAATCGTCCATGCCAACCAGATATCCCAACCCAATCTCGTCCCACCAGCCAGCACACAGTCCATATCCCTCCAAACCCTTCCTATTCATATACCCATCCAAATGCCTTTTAAATGTTGCAATTGTACGAGCCTCCACCACTTCCTCTGGCAGCTCATTCCACTCATGCACCATCCTCTGCGTGAAAAAGTTGCCTCTTAGGTTTCTTTTATATCTTTCCCCTCTCACCCTAAACCTATGCCCTCTTGTTCTGGACTCCCCTGCCCCAGGGAAAAGACATTATCTATTTTCCTAATCCATGCCACTCATGATTTTATAAACCTCTATAAGGTCACCCAATAGCCTCTGACACTCCAGGGAAAACAGCCCTAGCTTATTCACCCTCTCCCTATAGCTCAAATCCTCCGACTCTGGCAACGTCCTTGTAGATCTTCTCTGAACCCTTTCAAGTTTCACAACATCTTTCCAATAGGAAGGAGACCAGAATTGCACGGAATTTTCCAAAGTGGCCTAACCAATATCCTGTACAGCCGTAACATGACCTCCCAACTCCTGTACTCAACATTCTGACCAATAAAGGAAAGCATACCAAACACATTCTTCATTATCCTATCTAGCTTCAACTCCACTTTCAAGGAGCTATGAACTTGCACTCGAAGGTCTCTTTGTTCAGCAAAGCTCCCTAGGACCTTACCATTAAGTGTATAAGTCCTGCTAAGATTTGCTTTCACAAAATGCAGCACCTCACATTTATCTAAATTAAACTCCATCTGCCACTTCCCAGCCCATTAGCCCATCTGATCAAGATCCCATTGTAATCTGAGGTAACCTTCTTCGCTGTTCATTACACCTCCAATTTTGGTGTCATCTGCAAACTTACTAACTATACATCTTATGCTCACATCCAAATCATTCATATAAATGATGACAAGTAGTGGACCCAGCACCGATCCTCATGACACTCCACTGGTCACAGGCCTCCAGTCTGAAAAACAACCCTCCACTACCACCCTCTGTCTTCTACTTTCGAGCCAGTTCTGTATCCAAATAGCTAGTTCTCCCTGTATTCCGTGAGATCTAACCTAGCGAACCAGTCTCCCATGGGGAACCTTGTCGAACACCTTACTGAAGTCCACAGAGATCACGTCTACCGCTCTGCCCTCATCAATCCTCTTTATTACTTCTTCAAAAAACTTGATCAAGTTTGAGAGATATGATTTCCCATGCACAAAGCCATGTTGACTATCACTAATCAGTCCTTGCCTTTCCAAATACATGTACACCCTGTCCCTCAGATTCCCTCCAACAAACTGCTCACCACCGACGTCAGGCTCACTGGGTCTATCGTTCCCTGGCTTGTCCTTACCAACCTTCTTGAATTGTGGCACCACGTAAGCCAACCTCTAATCTTCTCAGGGTAATGCCAGATTAAAACTGAAACAAAGCTTGGTAGTTAACTGTCAATCAATAACTGGTGCAATTTCCATGGTAATGTCACTACCAAAATCTACTTACCAACCAATCATTACTCTCCTCTTGTATTGTACAAATGTTAGTTATCCTTTTAAATTCAGATTTTTGCGTACCATCCTTACAAATGCAAGCCAATAAGTTTTTCAATGTTTGTCTTTTTCCGTCATTAAGTTCTGTATTACCAAAACAACTAAAAGATGAAAAATGGAAATCAGGGAATTACAGAGCAGCTAATTTCACATTTCTGGTTGCCAATTTGCTCCAGTTTATAATTAAAAATTGGACAAGTGAACTCCTTGAGAATTCTCAGTTGATTAGAGTCTGCTAACATGGATTTGAGAAAGGTAGGTCAGACATAACAAATCTGATTGCATTTATTGAAGTGGCAATTAAAGCAGTAGATAGGAGAATGCTGATCTCTTCATGTTACCATAAAAGACAGTTAGCTAAAACTGAAAGCAAAGTAATGACCCAATTGGGAAACTGGCTGAGTAGAAGACAGAAATAGGGATAAGTGCAAGGGTATGTGTAGGGCCAACTATTCACCAAAACTCTTTAATAATGGGACAGAAGTTCATATTTTCAAATTGTCACAAACAGTTACGGAAATTATTAATAAGAATAATGTGAGTTCTGGCCTTTATATCTAAAGGGTTAAAGAACAAGGAAATACAAGTTACACTTCAGCTATTTGAAGTCCTAGCTCAGCCACAATGAGAGTACTGTGAGCACCTTTGGACGATATCGTTAAATAGTGAAACTTGAAAGGTTTCAGAAAAGATTTACAAGGATTTTGCCAGGGTTGGAGGATTTGAGCTATAGGGAGAGGCTGAACAGGCTGGGGCTGTTTTCCCTGGAGCGTCGGAGGCTGAGGGGTGACCTTATACAGGTTTACAAAATTATTAGGGGCATGGATAGGATAAATGGACAAAGTCTTTTCCCTGGGATTGGGAAGTCCAGAACTAGAGGGCATAGGTTTAGGGTGAGAGGGGAAAGATATAAAAGAGACCTAAGGGGCAACTTTTTCACGCAGAGGGTGGTATGTGTATGGAATGAGCTGCCAGAGGATGTGGTGGAGTCTGGTACAATTGCAACATTTAAGAGGCATTTGGATGGGTATATGAATAGGAAGGGTTTGGAGGGATATGGGCCAGGTGCTGCGATATCTGGTTGGCGTGGACAGGTTGGACCGAAGGATCTGTTTCCATGCTGTACATCTCTATGACTCTACATAGAGATCATAGAGATAGCGTAGCCATACACAGTATCGAAAAAGAAATCTTTTCTGCTGAGCGGCAAGTCAAGGATTAGGCTGCATAGTCTAAATATTAGAATTACTCCTAATTTTATTTATAAAAGGTAAAACATCTACAAGCCACGGGAGGTAGAACTTCTGGCTTTTCACTTTCCCTTTTGACAATGTGATTCAAACCTTTTGAGACCTCCTTAACCCTGGCACCAAAAAGCAACATACTATCCAAAATTCACGCTTACAGCCACAGAATCTCCCATCTGTGCCCCTGTCAGGAGAGCCCCCTATAACAATTATTCGTTTCAATCTTGATAAACTCCATGGAAGAGATGAGATCTACTACCACTTCAAATTTCCTCTGAGGATTATACCCTTCAACAGTATCCAAAACTGAGAGAGAAATAGTCACAGTAGACTTCTGAAGTACCTTTGTACCCTTCCTAACAGTTACCCATCAATGTGACTGATTCTGCTGTGTAATCACTTCTGTAAATCTACTGGTCACCACACTCAGTATCTCTGAATACCTTCAGTGGCATTAAGCCTAAAAAGAAGCTCTCAATAACACCTTATAGATAAAAATAAATTACCCTTTCTTACCCACAGATATTAATCTTGATCATGCAAAAGATAAAAAAAATTAAGCGTACGTATCTTAAAAAATATCAAACTCTTTGTTGAAACAATCAGTCCCCTTCCTCCAACTGTCAGCTTTTAATTTCCGAACAAAACAAACTCTCTCCAGAACTGGCCAGATGTAGGCCTCACGACGAGACCAGGATGGAAAACAATCTCTCCTTCTTCGCATAATTTATTTTTGAAGTATAACATTTCAAACATAAAAAATCCTTCTTCAGGCCAAAACTCGAGATTTGGAGGCCTCTCCCACCCAATCTCCATATGGAAGAAATCTGTAGTCTAAATTGGTTTTGGTCTTGTCAGGATTAGGGTTAAATAAATTTGCCATTATGTGAACATTTCTTATACTTTTCCCCTCTTCTTATCAAAATCTTAAAGTTTCGTCCTCTTATTCTCCATTCAGTAGAAGTAATTTTTCACTACTTACACATAATTAAGCCCGAAGCTTCATTCCCTTTTTGCTCACCACTCCCACTCACAACAATCATTGCTGCAATTCCTGCTCCCAGCTCTGCAGAAAATGGGTTTCCCTCTCTTTCCAACAGGTGAACTCCCAAACCCCTGTTTCCCTCTCTGCTTCACGAGGGACCCATTTTGATGGAATGTAGGAGGGAAATGTTGCCATTCCTAACTCCACACTGTAGTCCTCTAATTTGGCATTTTTGTGTATCCCTCCCTGTCAGCTTTTAGCCCTGGAATTGCTTCCTGAAAACCTTTGCCCCATCTCCATTCTTCAACCATGAGTTTTGTTCATTTTTTCTTCAGTAGCTCAGCATGTACTACTTCAATTGTTCCTGTTTTTAAATTGGTCTTCCCACACACAGCATGTTTTGCTCAACAACATACTTCATAACTACGAGTTCTGATAAATCGTGAAGGTGATGCCAAGAAATGACAATATCATCTTGGTTACTCGAGTCAAAAGTTGCCTCCCACATCAATCAGATTTAGCTTTGATTTCAAAATCTTTCTAACCAGACTGAAATTGAAACTGAACACTTATACATTCCCAAATGAAAACAAAGACTGGTTTTCCTGACATAATTTCAACTGACTCCACAATCCAATTCAGCATGCAGCTATTACAACTCTAGGAGTTTAAAAAGTATATTCCATTTCTGCTCTCCACTGGATCTCTGAAGAGAGGCGCTCCTTCATTCAAACTAAAGACAAATGAAGTTAATAACATGGGAAAATCCTATTAAGTACAAAATATATCTGTTGTATTTTGCACAAGATAGAACATTATTTAATGAGAAACGTGATATAATCATGTACAATGCAAAACTAAAGAACATGACTATGGCAGTCAACTCTAATAAGTTGCCTTACTTTAAAAACACAATCTCCCTTACCCAGTACTACTGCCCAGAACAAACGACATTTCTGGGGATGAGCCATCTATATTTTGACTTGTTTCGATTATTAAAATCTACAATGTATTGGAATCCAAATGATAATTCATACGGAGCTCAATCACCTAAGGCAACTTTGCTACGAAGAAGCTTAGCTGGAGGAAGAGAGCTATTAATGGTAAAATTCAGAATTGAAAGGTCGTAGCAACTCTATCTGGAAGTGGCGTTATTGGTAATGTCAAAAGAATAGTAATTCAGAAGGTAATGCTCAATAATAACAATGTATTCAAATCCTACTGTGACAGCTAATGAAATTTAAATTGAATTGATTAATAATAAATGTTTGACATCAGTTAGGGGGACCATGAAATACTATCTAGTTCATGAAAGTCCTTTCAGGGAAGGAGATCTGCCTCCAAGTCCAAGTCACGTGACTCCTAACCAACTGCAAGGTGGTAGACTCTTACTGGTCTCTCCAATGGCCTAGCAGGCCACTCAGTTGTAACAACTGGGGACAATTACTGGCCATGCCTGCCAAAGGCACCCACTTCCCCTGAAAAGAATGTTAGAAAGCCCAACAGCATCTGGGTGCTGAATCATTAAAAGTGTTGACAGTGTCACTGGAGAGGAGCTAAGGATGAGACATTAAATCTGTTAGAAATGACAATTAATTGATTAGATTTATGATAGGATCTGATTGATTTTCAATTCTGGAATCCTCACAATCAAAAAGGCACAAGGGGAAGGATTATAAAGGCATTTATTTTTTTAAGTAGTGCCTCCAGATCTCAGTTCCATGAAAAGAGCCTGTGAACTGAGAACCTGTGATGTCAGCAAGTTTCTTTCCATCCCTTAACAGATTTCTGGTGGTTTTGGTTTCGGTTCTAGGTCCAGGTTTGGGGTCGTCCACTGTCAAACTTTTCCAATGACACAGTTCTGCATGCTTATAGGTCAATGTATGAGTAATATCGTGGTTATGGGTATATTCACTGAGCTGGGAATTTGATTTGCAGACATTTCGCCCCCCCCTGTCTAGGTGACATCTTCAGTGGTTTGGAGCCTCCTGTGAAGCGCTGCTGTACTGTGTCTTCTGAAATGTATTTGGTTCTGTTTCTGCTGCATCCAGTTGCCAGTTCCAGTTGTTTATTGTAGCAGCTGGTATATTGGGTCTAGGTCAATGTGCTTGTTGATAGAGTCCGTGGATGAAACTCCAGAAGACACAGTACAGCTGCGCTTCACAGGAGGCTCCAAAGCACTGAAGATGTCAAATGGACAGGGGGTGAAATGTCTGCAAATCACCTTCCCAGCTCGGCGATCATACCCACAACCACGACAACCAGCACCCCAGCTACAAATCTTTACACAAACCTTGAATGAGTCATATAAAATGGACCAAAAAGTGCAAGTTCTAACTAAAAATATTCTGTCCCAATACAAATCCCACCAACGCTTACACTTCCCCCTGGGTGGTGCAATTTGCTGCTGAATTGTTGCACTTCTGCATAAAATAATTCCCATAGAAAATAGAACAGCAGAGTTCAGTAAAGAAAATATTTTTTTGTCAAGTTTATCTGTAGGTTTGAGGTTTGAGCCCCCCCATCAGCAGGTCCTGTGGTTGGGAGGTGGTTTTTAATCTGCAGGGGAAAGGATCAAATTGTTGGGGAAGTTGGGTGGGCTATGGCCTAAGCCGTGGGGTGGAAGAGTACTCTTGGAACTCTGGAAGCTGGGAGATCCTGGGAATCACAATGAGGCTGGAGGGTGGAAAATAACTTGAGAGGGGTGAAGGCGGAGATCTGGGGGTGGGGGGGCATTGGAGGACTAAAGGGGAGGTCAGAAGTCTGAGAAAGGAACTGGATGTCTGAATAGTGCAGTTGGAGACCCGATGGTGTAGTCAAAGTTCTGGAAAAAGGATTTAGTGTGAACCTTGAGTTGGGGTTTGGTTGATCAGTGTTGGAGACAACATGGAGAAAGTTTGGAGTGGGCGGCCATTAGCCTGGCACAGTGCACTGAGCAGATGGATATAAAGGCAACTGCCTCCTTAACGTATCCAATTCCTACTTGGATGCATTGTTAATTATCAATCACAATTAAAATCAAAACACTGAATAGCTGACATCCTCTTATTAGTTTAGTTATAGCCTCATTTAAAGTGTCAAACCACTTGCTTGGCGTGAGTTGGGTGTCTGTTCACCTTCTCACCTTGGTTGATAAAGGGAAAAAAAACATGAAAAACTTGTATTTAAGTAGTTTCTTTCAAGGTGTGAGAACGGCCCAAAGCATTTCAAAGCCAATTGAAGTGCAATCAATGTGGAGAAAAGCTGAAAGTCTGTAAAGTGAGTGGACTGGAGTTTAGAATCTAATTTTTAACAGTTTCAGACCTCCTGTCCAAAACTTAACCTTTTAGGTGGTTAAAATCCACCTTTGAAGTCAATCCCCCAAAATTAACCAATCTGGCTAAAAATATCAGACTTCAGTCTTGGGTTAAAAAGAGATTGTTTGAATGTGAAGTAAAGGCCATTCTCCCTAAACGCAAACAATACACACACAAATTTGGAATGGATTTGTGTCTGCTGATTTTCAACATAGTAATTGCTTTGGGTGGGTTGAGAGTTTTAGATAGAGAGAAAGGCTGCATAGACTCACGCAGTCATAGAGATGGTCATGGATGGAAACAGACCCTTTGGTCCAACTCATCCAAGCCGACCAGATATCCAAACCTAATCAAGTCCCATTTGCCAGCATTTGGCCATATCCCTCTAAACCCTTCCAAAAAATATACCCAATCAGATGCCTTTTAAATGTTGCAATTGTACCAGCTTCCACCATTTCCTCTGGCAGCTCATTCCACACACACACCAGCCTCTGCGTGAAAACTTTGCCCCTTAGGTCCCTTTTATATCTTTCCCCTCACACCATAAACTTATGCTCTCTTGTTCTGGACTCTCCCACCCCAGGGAAAAGATTTTGTCTATTCAACATATCCATGCCCCTCGTGATTTTATCGACTTCTACAAGGTCACCCGCTCAGCCTCTGACTCTCCAGGGGAAACACCCCCAGCCTATTCAGCCTCTTCCTATAGAGATTCCAATGATCCAAAAATCTGAAACCTTCTCCCATGGACCAGCACCTCAGCCATGCATTCATTGCTCTATTCTCCTATTCCTGCCCTCACTAGCACATAGCACTGGGAGTAATCCAGATATTACTACTCTTGAAAGCCCCCTTTTTAAATTCCGCCTAACTTTCTGTATTCTCCCTTCAGAATCTCATCCTTTTCCCTTCCTATGTCATTGGTTCCAATGTGTACAATGACATCCTGCTGGTCCCTCTTCCCTTTGAGAACATTCTGCACCCTCTCTGAGACATCCTTTATTCTGGCACCAGGAAGGCAACACACCATTCTGATTTTTTGCTGCTGGTTAAAGGTGAGAGGGGAAAAATTTATAAGGGACCAAAGGGGCAGAATGTAGTTTGTGTATGGAATGTGTTAGAACATAGAACATAGAACAGTACAGCACAGAACAGGCCCTTCAGCCCACGATGTTGTGCCGACCACTGATCCTCATGTATGCACCCTTAAATTTCTGTGACCATATGCATGTCCAGGAGTCTCTTAAATATCCCCAATGACCCTGCCTCCACAACTGCTGCTGGCAACGCATTCCATGCTCTCACAACTTTCTGTGTAAAGAACCCGCCTCTGACATCCCCTCTATACTTTCCTCCAACCAGCTTAAAACTATGACCCCTCGTGTTAGTCATTTCTGCCCTGGGAAATAGTCTCTGGCTATCAACTCTATCTATGCCTCTCATTATCTTGTATACCTCAAGAGGAAGTGGTGGATGTTGGTATATTTACATTTAAAAGGCACGTGGATGGTTATATGAATAAATAGGTTTAGAGGGGCATGGGCCAAATGCTGGCAAATGGGACTAGATTAATTTAGGATGTCTGGTTGGCATGGAAGAGTTAGAATGAATTGTTTCCGTCCTGTACATCTCTATGACGGAATTCAGCAGTTTTGGCACTAAACCAAATAACACCTCAGACAGTAAAAGCAAAATACTACAGATGCTGCAGGTTTGAAATAATGGACTTGAAAGCATTAACTTTGTTTCTCTGTCCATATATCCGTCAGACCTCTGAGTTTCACCAGCACTTTTTGTTGTTATTTAGCACCTCGGCTGATGTTAGCTCTTTCAGTCTTTGATGGGATTAAGAAGTAATCTTAAAACAAAGCCACTTAACCCAGAAAACAGTCTGTTACATTATCACAATTTCTTTACTCAATCTTCATTTCATCTGCTCTTCTGTTCTGCTCAATTCCCTGACCTTTCAGCATCATAAACTGCTCTCCTAAGCACCTTTCATTGATGGATGTTTCCTGACTACCTTTTTGCTCTTCGTGCAGAAAATCTTTCTGCGACAGCGAATTTCAGTGAATTTTTTTTTTGACTTCTGCCTCGTTCTCCATCCTCCCACCTGTAATACCTAAAGCAAAATGGTCAGGGACTTTCAGTGAGCCCTCACAGCAGGAAAGTCCCTTGTGAAGAAGAATGACGCTGCCTCCCTTGTACCATTTCCCAATTGTCATCCCACTATCTCAAACTGTTTGACATTGAAAGCAAAACTAAATCAACATTCTCAATATTGATATTTCTGGAATATTTAGCATAAAATCGCGCAACAGCTAAGTTCGAAAACCGCCTTTTATCACCAAAGACAACAAAGACTTCAGGAAACGATGAATTTTGCACCACAATCAGTATGTACCATGTTAAATAAAGCAAAAAAAAACCCTGAAATCGCTGGCAATTCGCTGTTGGGAAATAGGAGCTGCGTGAAATCTGTCACAATGATACGATCTCTCAATTCATTGAAAAGGTGAAAAAGCAGCTAGATTTCAACAGAGAAAACTCACTGGCGTCAGTAATTTCTGCAGCCAGTGATTTTCAAAACTTGTCTAAGCAAGATTGCAAAGACTGTCGCTTTTAGAAATCTAAAGGAGAATATGATTCCAACCCTAGACAGCACGGCTCTTGTGGATGGCTTACTTACAGTGAATTGAACCGAACCGTGAACCGAGCGCCTACTTGGAGTGGAGACAGAGAGGTGACTGCCCAGAGAAGCGCTGGTCTCAGTACTACGGTTTATGTAAATCAAGGACAACTCCAAACTCAGCGGGGCTGTACCTTCCTGCAAGTTCTGAGGTTCTCTGCAGTGTCCCAGAACTCCCAGTTCTTCAGGCGCTTTCACCAAAGAACCACGGGAAGCCCCGTTGCAACATGTTGAGCAATTGTCCAATGTCTCCAGGGCTTGGGAGAGAATGAAATATAAACTGAAAAGAAACAAGGGATTAAAAAAGAAAAAAAATTAAACAGGAATGTGCTCTAAAAAAAAGAAAAAAAAATGAAATATAAACTGAGATAGTTACACAGGAAATGTTAGATATGTTAAAACTATGTGTTACTGCCCACCCCACACCCTATTGAGGAAACCCACTGCCGGCTTCACTTCTGCGTTCTAACGGGCACAATCCAATACCCCAACTTTCTGAACTCCTAAACCTCTGACTTGCACCTTCAAACCTGGACACTCCAATGACCCTCTTACACTCTGTGACCACCCCCACCCTCTCTGAGCTACCCCTAATCCTCTAAGCCTGAACCCTCCAATTCTTCTCTGGGTCTTCAATATCCCCTGACCCTCCAAACCCTCCCTTGTGATTTTTTTTCTGACCCTATATTCCAACTCCTCAGTTTGCCTGCTCCCCCACCCTGATGTTCTGACCTCAACTTCCCCTGACCCAAATTCACCACATTGACACCTCAACCACTGAGCCACCTACCCACCCACCAGACAAATATTCATTAACACACTGAAAAGAAATATCCACCACTGTTTGTTACTCAATGAATGAAGACTTACCAGAATAAGGCAGCTAGCACTTAAAAGGTGGCATAACTTGTCTTCCCTCTATTGAGCTTGCACTATGGACAAAGAATCCAATGAAAGCCCACTTCAAATTTCAGTGCAACGTGTTTATTCAATTCCCATTTCCTTGTTCCCCATTATTATTTCTCCTGCCTAATTCTCTAAGTGGCCTCTGTCCACTTTGGCGTATCCTTTCTTATATATTTAAAGAAGCTCTTCCTGTCTACTTCCCCCCCCCCCCCCCCCACTTTCTTTTGGTCATTGTCATTAGCTTTTAAAGCATTCCCAATCTTTCACTTCGCCACTAGTTTTTGCCACATTGTATACAGTTCTTTCAATGTAATAAATTTATATTTAACTTTCTGAATTAAACATGGCTGCTTTATCCCCTTTTCAGACTGTTTCTTCTACACTGGTATATGTCTTTCCTATGTGATTCATTCTTTTTTAAAACATTTGGCATTGTTCCTCAACCATCTTTTCTGTTAAAGTCCTTTTCCAATGTAGACAAGAAGGAGGCTGGAAGAACACAGCAAGCCAGGCAGCAACAGGAGGTGGAGAAGAACATAAAAAAGAAAAAAAGTATTCAATGTACCCTATACAAGACCTATTTATGTATCTATTCACATAGATACCAAAGTGGTACACGAAAAGACAGAGTCCACAAGCATAAAGAAACACAGCAAACAGTGTTAAAGGGGAGGAAATTGTTTTCAAATAAAGGCCAATATTAATGGCTGTTTAATTAATGCTTGAAACAAAATAAATAAA